>NC_080392.1:42274376-42465568 GCF_028751815.1 Salvia miltiorrhiza
TTAACTCGATAATCGATTCGGATTAACCGAATAACCGAAAATTATTTATTTAATTATTTAAAAAATATATATTATATATATTTTAATTATTATTGAAAATTGATACTCCCTCCGTCCACCAATTCATGTCCTACTTTCCTTTTTGGTCCGTCCATCAATTCATGTCCTACCTATTTTTAGTAACTATTTATACATTTTTAATTGATGGGTCCCAGTAAACAATACATTTTTTCTTCACTCAACTAATAAACAATACACTTTTTCTTAAAACTCGTGTTTCCTCCCTAGGTCATGAATTAGTGGACGGAGGGAGTATTATATTATAGAAATTAAAAATTAGGGAGGAAGTTGGAACCCTAGTCCCGCTCTCGCCTCTCCAAATCCCCCGACCCATTCCCTCTTCCCAAATTTGTCTCCCCTCTCCGACGCCGTCCGCCACCTCCGTGAGCCGCCCTCCGTCCGCCGCGGCTCTCCCGCGCGATGCGAAGTTCGCACATCCTGTGCGGCTCTTTCCAAAACCGTCTCCCCTCTTCAACTCTGAATTTTTCGCCCCGTGCAGCGCCGAATTCCCACAATCCGACCAGCTTCTTCCCTCACCAACACTCTTTTGACACTTAGAATGTATGAGGCTCACAAGTGTTATACACGAATCAAAGTTCACACGCAGCGGACATCAATATGAACAATCTTAAGCAACACACAACGATTTACGGGGACACCACGCCCCAACCTTTAATTTTATTCCCTCAATAAAATTACAAGGACCTATCTATGCCAAGGCTCGTGCACAACTCTCTTGCTGTCCAGCTCACAGCCAATTACAATTATATAAATGTGATAGACAACCCCCATCACTAGGTAAAAACCGTCTACACGGCTGAGACTAACTGCCGGGCAGTTTTTTGCCCCACTATCGTGGGTCGTGGCAGTTGGCTCCCAGCAACTGCTTCACTCTGCTCCCATTGATCCAACCGTCGACATCTCCAGAGCTGGTCTGCTCTGATCTCCCCGCGGTGGTATGCTCTGACCTTCCACTGGTCTGCTCTGGCATCCAGAGCTGGTCTGCTCTGACCTCACGAGCTAGTCTGCTCTGACTTCTCGATCTGGTCTGCTCTGACCTCCCGATGCCACTCAACATCGATCATCCGTGTCTCGCTCGGTACTCACCCGCACAATGTGTTGCTGCACATCAACACTTGGCTCCGTTGCCCCATTTCTCGACAACCTTGCGCCAATCTGCCAAGGCACGTCGCACGGACTCGACGTGTCTCAGACCTCGCTTCTCAAGGGTCTAACAAACCACCCCCACCAAAACCTGGCGACGTCCTCGTCATTGATGAGATTAAACCCCCTGATCTGAGCTTCTCCTCACAAATACTCCCGAACCAAATTATGGCCTCATCTGACATCACCCCGTCACCACCATCTCTTTGATCGGCCTCATTCTTGGACTCAACTTGAATTGCAGACATCAACTGCAACGTACTCATCCTCGGGTTCACGATCTTGCTGTCCTCAGCCCTATCAACAACAATCGCATTCACCCGCTTTGGACAATCCCTCATTCGATGCCTCATTTCCTCACAAATGAAACATCCCCGATTTCTCTTCGGGACTGTTGCTGCCATTTCCGGAGCCTTGGTCACTTCCTCGCCAGACTGCTCATTTTCCTTCCCTTTCTTCGAGTCCTTCTTGCTTCTCTCGAACTCGTGGGAATCACCAACCGGTCTGAAATCAACCAACCCCTCAGCAACAGCTATGACCGACTGCACATTCTTAACTCCCAGCCGTCTCACCTCAGCCTGAGCCCACGGCTGCAATCCTGCCATAAAGTTGAACAACTTGTCCGTCTCCGACATGTCATTCACGTCCAACATCAACGAACTGAACTTCTTCACATAGTCACGGACAGATTCAGTGTGTTTCAACTTTCTCAATGCATCCGTCGCCACCCACGAGGAATTTCTCGGAAGGAACTGCTCCTTCAACTCACGCTTCAACGTCTCCCACATCAAAGTCTCTGTTTGGTCTCCACCAGCACCAACACTTGACCTCGAACGCCACCACAGCTTCACATCACCCATCAAGTATATGCTAGTGATCGACATTTTCTCATCATCGGGCACATGAGATGCCTTGAAATACATCTCCATGTCCCACAGAAAATTTTCTAACTCCTTTGAACTCCTGGCGCCCTCAAAAGGTTTGGGCTCCGGGACACGGACCTTCGGAACCGGCCTACCTTGCTCCACCGTTCTGAGCACTCGCTTCACGAGCCGCAACTCATCCAACAGCTCCTCGATCTTGATGTCGACCGCCTGCGTCAAGGTAGACACGTCTTCCTCGCACGACACGATCCGTCCTTCAACAAATCTAGGAGTGCCTTCCACCGATTTACGCATCGCTTCAACCGACTCTTTGATCGCAGCAATCTGACCAAAGACGGTCTCAAGTCCAGCCGACGTTGAAACCTCCGAGGTCCTCCCAAGCACCGTCTCCAACCTCAGCACCCTCTCTTCGAGAGCAGAAAATTCCCTCGCTTGCACCATCTCCACGATGGCCGCAACACGCACCAGAGCCAACCTAACCTCGCTCTGATACCAAATGTCACAGGTTCTTCCTTCAACTCTGAATTTTTCGCCCCGTGCAGCGCAGAATTCCCACAATCCGACCAGCTTCTTCCCTCGCCAACACTCTTTTGACACTTAGAATGTATGAGGCTCATAAGTGTTATGCACGAATCAAAGTTCACACGCAGCGGACATCAATATGAACAACCTTAAGCAACATACAACGATTTACGGGGACACCACGCCCCAACCTTTAATTTTATTCCCTCAATAAAATTACAAGGACCTATCTATGCTCAAGGCTCGTGCACAACTCTCTTGCTGTCCAACTCACAGCCAATTACAATTATATAAATGTGATAGACAACCCCCATCACTAGGTAAAAACCGTCTACACGGCTGCGACTAACTGTCGGGCAGTTTTTTGCCCCACTAACTCAAAACTGCCCATCGTGGGTCGTGGCAGTTGGCGCCCAGCAACTGCTTCACTCTGCTCCCACTAATCCAGCCATCGACATCTCCAGAGCTCATCTCCAGAGCTTATCTCCAGAGCTGGTCTGCTCTGACCTCCCCGCGCTAGTCTGCTATGACCTTCCGCTGGTCTGCTTTGGCATCCAGAGCTGGTCTTCTCTGACCTCCCAAGCTAGTCTGCTCTGACTTTTCGATTTGGTCTGCTCTGACCTCCCGATGCCACTCAACATCGGCCATTCGTGTCTCGCCCGGTACTCACCATCACAATGTGTTGCTGCGCATCAACACTTGGCTCCGTTGCCCCATTTCTCGACAACCTTGCGCCAATCTGTCAAGGCACGTCGCACGGACTCGACGTGTCTCAGACCTCGCTTCTCAAGGGTCTAACAGTTGGGAAGGTTCAAAAAAGAACACGACTCATTTTCAGTGGGACGGTGGGAGTAAATGATTTTTTTTTAAAAATGTCATTAACTAATTTAAATTGTAGAATTAAATTTAATTCAAAATTATTAATTATTTAGATACTTATTTAAGTCCCCAAATCTTAATGAACGAAATTCTGAATTAATTGAATGATGATATTAACTTTATGAAATTTCCAATTCTCAAAGACGAAATTGACTTTATGAATTTATGAAATTTGTAGACAAGTTCTTATCATTCACTTTCATATCTTAGTTTTGGGTTATTTTCTTCTAACAGAACGACGTCGTCATATCTCAACGCTGAATTGTCCACGCCAAGATTCAGGCATTCAAAATCAGCTTTAATTTGGAAAAAATGAAAAACGAGTCAAAAACATGAATAGGTTTCATGTATTTATAACTAAGTTTTAAAGTTCACGTTAAATACCGAAATGTGACTAAAGTTCATGTACTTATAACTAAAATTTAAAGTTCGCGTTGAATACCAAAAAATAAGTAAAATTTATATATTTACGCACCAAGTACTCTAATTTAGTTAAACTAACAATTTTACAATTTAAACCAATCAGTTATTAACCATAAGTTACACGTAATCAATTCTTTATTTTTGAAGTAAAAAAAAAAAGATGCTTCATTTCATAATCATGAATGATATATGAAGTTTATATCACTATTGTTTGGTTTCTCATGGATGGTAGCATCACATAAACAAAGAGACAGTAATTCAATAAGTGAGATGTGCTCTATAATTCTAGAGGGGTTATATTTCTTTATACATTACTCCACACATGTTATATTCTACATTACATGCATCTTGAATTCTTGATACATCAGAGCTACTACTTGGCAAACAGTTTCCTGCAGTGCCGCTTCGGCCAATCGCCGGCGGCGTCCACAACATCGCCGGCGATCACCTCATTTATCAGGTCCTTGAATATCTGGCGTTCAATGTCCAGCACAAGAGAGGGAACCTCACCGCTGCAATCCACCCAATCTTCTGCACCATGCATCATATCCGCAGCCAACGCTCTGCTCGTCTCATCTTCCTCATCCACGTCGTCGCGATCTGATACCCTGCGCAGACGCTCCATCTCCGAATGCACCTCCTTCAGCAGCCCCTGCGGACTCGCCCCTCTCTTTTCAACTCTGTATAATCCGCTCGACACGATTTTGCGTACTAGTATTTCGTCTACGAGATCGAAGATCATCTTTCTCTGGATTCTCTTCTTCTCATTCACTGCCTCGGTCTGTTCCAGCACGTGGAACATGTCCGGATTGATCAGATGGTGCGAGGCGAAGAGCTTCTCGGTGGTTGTCGAGACGAAGCTCGGGTCTCTGAGGAGCCCGGATGTCAGTAGTATCTTGTTAACGTATCTGTAGTCAGGATTTAGGCTCTCGTTGTGACTTGCAGCTTCTTCTTTGTTCGACTGTGTAAGCTCTTTAACTGAGTATTTCGTGTTTTCTAACTTCTGGTTGTGTTTGAAACTGTGATCCAATCTTGTGCCGTCCATTAAATGATTCAGATGCTGCAGACACCATTCTGCTTCGTCGGGGCATTGGCTCTCTTCTTCTGTTGATTCCAAGAAAACACAAAGATCAGTTAACCGATACCAAAGTTGATACTGAGAAATGGAGCTATAATATATATATACCTTGAAAAACTGTTGTTATTTTCTTTACTGGAGATGGTGAATCTTCAGAATAAAATGTGTCGTCGAGAACTGAGATGGGGCTAGGCTGTTCCAGCATGGTTGCGGCGCTTTCGACTGCTGGCACGTGCGACACAAGATTCTGAAGGCGAAGAAGGAAAAGCTGTTAGTGAAGGAAAAGTAGCTAGTTTTAGGCATACTCTGTTTTGCACTTGCGCTTACCTTATCTCGTCGCGTATTTGTTCTGATAGAGCGAGCCACGCTCGTGACCTCTGTTTCCGACTGCTCTGATACAACAGAAGCTGCGTCGCCTTGGTAACTCGAGTATCTCGTCTCACCGCTAATCTCGCTCATTTGGTCCTCACTCAACTGCTCATCCTTTGCTCTCACTCTGTTTTTCCTGCTCTGATTGCCTCTCTGGCTGCCATACTTTCTTACCCTCGCCGATTCTGCAACTTCTGCCCTCCTCGGATGATTCTGTTGCAATCTTGGACTCACTACTTTCATGCGTGGAGTCGTTGTCGAGGCTCTGTCTAGTTCCGGAGAAGCAAGATGTCGACCTTGATTCTTGACATTTCTATTCTCCTGCGTGAGATTGTTTGCCTTTTGGCTGTGAACTGAACAACTTCTCTGATATTTAGGGGTCCGCAGATGTGGTGTCTCCGCCGTGGAGGCTCGAGTTGGAACTGAGAGCCTAACTTTCTCCATCACTCTGGCTGGTTTCGCGATCACAATCGAATCTAGTTGCTTCGGGCTGCAAGGCTCCCTGTTTTTCTTCCACATTGGCAACTTGGAATTCTGATGCGAGCTGAGCTGCGCAGCTTCTCCTCTCTCGCCCTCCATTCGAGCTCTCGTCTTCTGCATTGCTTCGAGTATCTGTTTCAGAGCTCTGAGGTCCTTACCGGACTTCTTGAATTCGAGCTCTGTTACCCTCTTCTCAATCTCACCATAAACTGAAGTTTGATGCAGGGTGCTTGCAGCAGCTTTTTTACTCCTGGAGGAATCCGGTTGCCTCCAGGGAGCTGCTTCCACCGGAAACCTCGACAACGTGCTTGGTTTCCGGGCGGAATTGGCGCTCTGTGATCTTGATGACTGTGAAGCGCGAGGAGAATGTTTCATTTGATTTTGCTTGCTCTGTTCCTCTGCTGTCTGCGGAAGAAAAGCTTTGATCGTGGGAGTCCTGACGTCGTCGTCCGTGGAAACGGAGCCCGGGAGAGCATCCAACCCCATCAGCCTCGCGACGACGCTCGACGTTCGTTGATGGCTTCCGTGTTCTCGACTCGATCGGAGGGGTTGGCTGGATTTCTCATTCTCCACACTTCCCAGAAAGTTGAGCCTCGACTCGAAGGCCTTCATGGAATTGGTTTTGCTGTCTAGCGACAGCCTCGGCAGCTCCTTGTGCTTCATGGCCGACTTATACACCTCCCGCGATTCTCTCCCGTCGTAAGAGAATCGAGGGAGGAGCGCGAGGCGGTCGTCCTTGGCCGGAGCGCGAGGCGGCGCTGCTCCGCCAGCGGGACCTATTATAGCTTTTGGAGGCCTGGGTGAGTCGATGTGTTTCATCACGGTCCCTCTCCTCTCGTCGTTGCTGTGGGATTTGATGCACAGACTCCGGACTTCTCTGTGCATCGACTCCTTCACCACGTCTCGGAGATCGTGTTGCGATCTCGAAGACGTGGTGGTGGCCGCCGGGATGCTGATTTGTCTGAGTGAAAGTGTCTCCGGCTGAATGGCTCTATTGAAATCGAGAGATGAGAATGTGGATGAGCATGAAGATGATGAAAATGAGGCTCGGGATGATTCACTCGAGATTCTTGGCTTCTCTTTCTGCATCTCCACACCCTTTTCCTGCAAAAATGTAAAAGTAAATATTAAATGAAAACGAAACTCATTTCTTCCTTTTTTTTTTTTCTCCCCAGAAAATGCAAAGGAAACGTGTCTTACCATTGCATATTGCTGCTCCATTTGGTGCTGCCCACCTTCAGAAATACAAAAGGTGCATTCAATATTAGCAAAATTGCAAGTGATCAATAATTGATTCAATTAATTTCTAGTCTTTGTATTCTTTACTTAAATTCATCTATCCTTACGTATGTCTCTGTGCGTTCCAGTACTATCATGTCTTAAAGTAGAAGAACACAGCTTACTTTCACATCTTCACACATAATTTTCATTCTTGAAAACATCAAATAACCATAGAGAGAAGATGAACACAGAGAATTTTTTACCTTGAAGCAGCCTTTTGCTGCTGCAGCTGCTGATACGCCTGCCCGTGATGAAATGGTGACGGTCGAATATTTGAAAAAATCCGTTCATGCATCCCATCTGCTTCCGAAGATCTCGGCTTTCGTCGCGTAGAGACGACATCGTTTTGTCCAACTCTCTCAATAGCTTGTAGAGTCTACAATATTTTTGTGAAGTTGAGTTACACCCAGAGATGCTACCTAGTTCAAGAATCCAAGAAATTCATATCATGCAGGGAAAAGCTTCCAACACATGCATCATAGATTTTTTTTCATGGATAAGTAGCTTCAGTTTTAGGATGTTTCTTGTCAAGAAAAAGTTTGGAGTTACAATCTGTCACTGAAAGGATATTAGTCTTGTCAAATAATTCTAGTTTTTGGCCTTTATGAAAAAAAAGAAAAGAAAAGAGAAAGACAGTGCACTTACAGAGAAGGTGCAAATCATTTGTTTGATGACTGAGGATCACTGGTCTAAAATGATCACTTTTTAAGATTCCAGTGGTCAAGGCAGACAATTTCCTGTGTTGAAAAAGAGAACCCAATTTCTCTCCTTCAATGTATCAAAAGCAAATTCAATGGAAAAAAGAATATAAATCAAGAGAGAAGATGCTGTTATTGCTCTTGGGTTTTTTCCACAGAGAAGAATAAGGACATATATAAGTTTTGGGTCTCAAAAAAAGGCTGCTGGATTTAGAGGCTGTAGTGTGTAGAGGGAATGGGTTATTTATAAAAACAGGTTGTTTATTTAATTGTTTTAAGGTGAGAATGTGGGTCAGATCTAGTGTGAATATGTGGGACATGATTTTTTTTTTTTTTGAAGTGATTATTTTCTTGAAATTTCCATGTGGACAGTATGAGGTGGGGTGGGTCTGAGGTCTGGCACCAGGACCTCTCTATATGGGCATGTGGGCTCTGTCAGTAATGCAAGAAAGTGGATTGGTGCACTGGCAGTCCCTTTGAGTCTAAACCTGTTTTTTTCTTCCCAATCATCCAGAAAGCAACATGAACTTTTTTCTCAATAAGCTAGTTTGCAATTTTTTAATCATTATATATATGTAAGTGTAATGTATCTACTTCATTTCTTCAGCTTTTGATTTGATATATATATATATATTTTTCATTTCTTGATTTTTCAGTGTGCATATGTGCTGTGCTGTGTGCATTTGAAATTGTGATATGGAGTTGAGTATCATCATCATCAGCTGGCTGTAATAAATTCTTGCTGCAAACACTTCCAAATTGGTCTAGCTAAAGTTATTATTGGGTGGTTGCAATTTAATCTCCTGTCTCACATCACTTCTGCTGCCATAAAATAGATTAGCAGTTTCTGTACAATGTCGTTGAAACTATTCAATGCTAGATTTCTCATCAGAGGTTTCACTTAGGTGAAGAACAAGTACTCCCATTTTTCTAGTCCCACTCGCTGGGTACCAGACACGGGGGCCGATCGTGGCTCGGCCCCTCGGTCTTTATATGATTAAAACCTACATTAATCACATCGACATTCGACGGGTTACTAGTTATGGCTTTGGAATACAAAGTCACTCATGTGGTCGTTATATGATTAAAACCTACATTGACACTGGGGTTGTGGAATACAAGTCACTTATTATGTGATTAAAACATACATTAATCACATTTAACATATGATATTCTTATAAGAGGAAAGGAAATATTTGATTTTATTTTTGGCCTTTTCCTAAAGATGCTTGAGTCAATTTTTAAATGATGAGATATTGTTTTCTGAACTCACAGTGAGTGTATTCTTCACATATTTTTGGAAATCAATTCAAAGACTGTCCTTGCAGTTTGGCATCTTCCCTCTGTGTAAGAAACTGAGAAATCTGTCAGTTTAAGCCTTTCATCAATAAATGAGCAACTTTTTACATATGTGGTCCGATTATTAGGTAACATCAATTCAAAGATCATCAAATTCATATGGGTAACAGATTACACATGATGAGTGATGAGAAAAACATATATTTTTTTTCCCATTTGAAGAAGGTTTATGCAATGCTCACAATTATCTGAAAGTTGTGTGTACTTTAGGATGGGAAGTATTGTATCGGGACTATTTAACGGGACCCGACACTCGCAAAATTATAAATATGTACTCCTTCTGTTCCACCCCGATTAACCTAATTCTTTAGTACTACAAAGTTAGTAGGTTCATATCTATTATAATGAAAATTTATTACTTAAAAAGGAAACATGACAAGTAGGATGTGACAATCCAAAAAGGAAACTAGACGAAGAGAGTATTAGATATGAACTTGGGACCTGAGTTTTGGGTATGGGTTCCGTGTGATGGATATTGACCCATTAGACGATACGACACGAGTTTTTTATGGATAAAATAATGCAGTTTTGATGGAGTTGAGAAAGAATTTGAGCAGGATCGTATTTGAGGAAGAAAAATTGTATAGCAGGAAACACTATTGAGGGTATGGATGATGAGGATATAGCTGTTTTTTGGCTTGTGCCTCTGCATATTTTGGGACATTATGGTTCCCCACCTAATCAAATATAGTCAAGAATTTGCCTACTTGTTACCCTTTACTAATTAATGCCCTGTATTTATTTTCATTTTGTGAATTTCACGGACCAAGTATCCAAAAAATTTTAAAATTCGAAATTTGAAATTTAAATAAACTAATAATAATAAATAAATAAATAAATAAAGAGATTCAGGCAACTCACCAGCTACCATTTCTGATAGTTAAGGTGTTGTTGATCTATTTGTATGGTGAGAAATTATGTGGAACTGGAAGAATAGTGAAATACTTGCATTTAATTTGGAGGTTATATAGTTGAGTTGAGTTCACTATTATTTTGCTAAGTATAATATATATATACACTATGCATCAAAAAATTTGTATGGGTTGACAGCGTAACCAAAAAAATTGCAATATAACATGGATGCATGTTATTTTGTGAGGCAAAAAGTTTCGGTATTAGTGCCAAAAATTGCATTTTTAAGGCAAGTCTTTCTCCGCCTAATGATTCGGCTTGTCAACTTCATCGTGTTAAATTAAGGCAAATATTTTTTAGTGTCGTTTATTATTATATACGAGACTAAATTATATACAAGTCAGAAAAAAAGAAAAAAGAAAAGAAAATAATAATAATAATAATAATAATAATAATAATAATAATAATAATAATAATAATAATAATAATAATAATAATAATAATAATAATAATAATATGTCTAAATTTGCTTATTATTAGAACTGCTTTTCACTAATTATAGCATGATGCCCTACTACCTGCCTGCTCTTTTACGAGATATACCTTGTATGTGCTACAATGTGTGCAGTATTCTACCATGAAGTTTGGTTCGTAGATGAGATAAATAAAATTGATAGGATCAGAACAAAGCCAAAAATTTTATATAGGGGCGAACTTTTTCAAAATTCGAAGTATAAAAATTGGATATATATTTAATGATTAAATAATTCACTTAATTTTGGGTGATAAATAATCACTCAATTGCATGATTAGAGTACAAGCCGAGTTATCTATCACGAATTCAATCTTGCAAATTAAATATTTGATTAAATTGAATTATTTATCAATCATTTCTTATCACTCAAACCAAACGCTTATGGATTATTGGTCATTTATTTAGAGGATGATACGTGTGATGCACTAAAAAGATTTACAATAAGATTTAAATAAGGATTATTGTATATAAATTATTGATTTTTTTTATAAAAATCTCATTTTACATATCAATTTTAATTTTTTTATTAAAATTATTTAATTATTATTTTTTCTCATTTTATTATCTAGCTAATCTTTGGCCAAACATAGTGCTAAAATATCGTCTGAAAACCTACATGTCTAAATCTGCCAATTATTAAAACGATGTCGGTTTGAGCATATTAAAATAAGAGAAAAAATTAAAAATGCCCAATTTTGTTAAATTGTAATGGAAAATGCTCACTTTTTATAAAATTATTATGTTTAAGCCCAAATTTACTAAATTACTCTTAATATTTTCAATCAATGCACTTGCAAGACAAAAATAGCTTGCTGTCGAAAAAGTAGGTTGTCAGCCGGACAACAATCTCACTAAGTAGGTTGTCATCCGGGCGACCTGTCGGAAAAGTAGGTTGTCGCCCGGACGACACAACCTCACTAAGTAGGTTGTCGTTCGGGCGACAACCTACTTTTCCGACAGCAATCTAGTTTATGCCCAAATTTACTAAATTACTCTTAATGTCTTAAATAAGTACAAATATGTAAGAAAAATGTCAGACTTTACACAAAAAATGATGTAAAACCATCAACATTCAAGGGCAATTTCGACTCTTCACTTTAATATGGGCATATGATCATTTTTTTTATATAAAAGTGGACATTTTTAATTAGAAGTTATAAAGATGGACATTTTTATCCATTAACACTTAAAATAACGTCGTTTGCGTTTAAAATTAATATCTAACTAAATTAGGGCATAAATAAAGAAAATATGAATGAATATGAGGAGCTTGAAGCCGACGAAAGAAAGCGAGAGGAAGAAAGTGACATGCTTAGGAATCGACTAGTTCCAAGCAGACATGTGGAGCTAAATCTTGGATTAAAAAGTGAAACAAAAAAAAAAAGGTTTTTGGGTGTTCGTCCATCTGTTCTTCGTGTTGGGTGTATTCTGAATATGTGAATTGCATATTTTTTTCTAAGTGCTTAAGGAAGAAATGACGTTGCACGCATATTATGTGGATTTTTTTTTTTTAATTTTCAACAGAACTTTCAATTCGTCTAAAATAGTTCACGTGTATTGATAATGTGGATGTAAAACTAAATATGTTAATGTGGATGTCAAACTAAATACATTAACTTTCAGTTGCCAATTTCTTTTTTTTTCTTTTTTTTTGTGGTCCACAAAAAAAATGCAATCATAGGACAGAGGGAGTATAAAAAAGAAATTTATTTATTTATGGTAACGAGATTAAAAATTAAGATATACTTTCTCAGTTTTCTAACTTATTATTCATTTTGTCATTTTAGTTCATTTTTCAATTTAGTATTTTTTTTATTTTTAATAAAAATACTCTGCACAACCCCATAAAAAGTGGGATCCTTATTCCATTTTAACACTCTCATAAATGTGAGATATTTATTCCACTAATAACACACTTAACAATTTTATTAAAATTCGTGTCATTTTCAAATGGATACTCAATTGAAGAGTGGAGATAGTTAAATATGATGATCTTATTATTGATTCTTATGTTCGAGTGGTACGGTCATCGTCACTTTATTAATTTTTTTATAAGTGAATAATTGAATAATTAAATTTAAAAATAATAATATTATGGTGAACTCCAATACCTCTAGTATTAGACATTAATCATTTTATTTTTAAATATTAATAGTGGACACATCCGGGACCTTTACACCAACATTAACCACTCTACTTTTAAGTTTCAATGGTGGACATAAGCAGGACCTCTAGCTACAATAAAATGGTCGAATTCCGACGAAAAATTTCGTCGATAACTACACATATTCCTTCGGTATCCACCGAATCGACGGATCATCGACGCTGATCACCAGTCACCAATAACCTAGTGAGAAAATATTTACCACACAAAAGTGAGAAAAATACTAGTATATTACATGCATGCACAAAGGTGGAAAAATATTAATCAAAGACCTCTCGCAAATTAAAGTATTTGAGTGTCTCAACTTTACTACTTGAGTTATGTCTCATTGGTACTCGTTGTTATCTTTTTTTTTTAGATACAAGATACTCCCTCCGTCCACCTCATATTTCATTTTGGTTTGTCCATCAAATGGGTACATATTTTTTTTTTGGTAAGTGTATCCTACACTATTCACTCACAATAAAAGTGGATCTTTTATTCCACCCACACACTCCTAATCAATTTCTTAAAATCCGTGCCACATCCAAATGAGTACTCATTTCATGGACGGAGGAAGTACATATTATGTCATAAATCGTACTGCCTCCGTCCCACGACTCTATCATTTTTAACAAATTTACACTTTCTCCTTAATTTTCGTGTCAAAAAGTTTTGAGCTGCTTATAGTAAGACAGAGTGGGTGTATTACATCAATGAATTAATCAAATGACAATTATGCTATTACAAATATATAACTAATTAAATATAATTCAATAAATCAAATAAAATACAATTTACATATTTTCGGTGGAACTTGAACTAATGACCTCTTGAAAGAAAGAGAATTTTTGGTGCTTCAAATTTAATGCTTAAACTAAATCTCCTCGACGCACTAGTTCTTATCTAAAAATAATAATTTTAATAGTGCACTCTACTCCTTTTCTATTGAGTCATATTTGTCCACTCTAATTAATAGTATTAATGGTTGATAAACTGGATAGTGATTTGATTGGTAGCTGCAGGAATCTTCGATACACATTGACTGAAGGCTTCAGCTTTCAGTTTCATACATAACTCAATAAAGAAAGCAAATTCATTTAGTTCCTTAATTAGATACTCACATCATTACCGTCTCTAATAAAGTAAAGTAAAATTAAATTCTTTTCAACCTCTGTATGCCTGCGAGCCATAAATCCTAATCTCGATCTTATCGCCAAAAAAAATTGAAAGAACAATAAGCAAAATGGGAAAGTGGGGCAAGTGGATAGCTTTCTAAAAGAAATGGGATGCAATTACCAAGAAAAATCCCCACCAACTTGAGTCTTTCAAATTTTGTATATTCTTGTAAATTATTTTTTAGATATATTTTACATGTGTTAGACCAATAAATCTCCATAAAATTCTAACTTTTTATTATTAAAATAGATAGCTATAAATTTAAAATTTAAGTAAAAATAATAATTATTTTACTATACTTACCATATTATAGCTATTTTTTATTTTACAATATGACTAGCTATAATGTGACTCTATAAATTTATTATTAAAATAGATAGTTTTATTTTTATCAATTCTAATTGTTACATAGAAAATTAAAATAAATAAATTATATTGATGATAAGGGTACAAATGAAAGATTTTGTAATATTATACTATGAAATTCTGAAATGCGATGTAGTACTTACGTGGAAATATAATATGATATTCTCTTCACAAAATATGTGTCACATCATGGACGACACGAGTTTTAATAAAATATGAGTGAAGTAAGAGTTTTATTTTAAATATGGAGTTATATAAACTTTACTATTATAAATAGAAATGATAAACTTTTTGTAAGTGACCGAAAAGAAAATTGTGATAATTTTTTTATGAAGGAACGAATAGTACAGGATAGAAATTTTTATATGACAAAGGTACAAATATATGTGTGTATGTTTGTATGTGTATATATATAAATTTTTTGTAAGTGACCGAAAAGAAAATTGTGATAATTTTTTTATGAAGGAACAAATAGTACGTGATAGAATTTTTTATATGACAAAGGTACAAATATGTGTGTGTATGTATATATGTTTGTATGCATATACTCATTATACAATAGTACGTACATATATAGTACAAAAAATGAGTTTTCATACCCCCAATATGTAATTCTCAAGTTATTTGACTTGACATCCCTAAAAACTAGAAATTTGAACAAAATTGATGGTTGAGAGGTTGAAAAAGAGGAGGGGGGGTGCATGGTCACATGGGATAAAGTAGAAGAAATGGCATGAGGGTTGCCTCAAATTCATAAGGCAAAAACCAACTAACCTATCTTAATCAACTCAATAGCTAATACTATGTTCCAAGAAACCCCTACCCCATTACTCCAACATGATTGCCACATGACCCTTTTCCCCACACCCCACCAAATCAACCCACCATCATATGCCATTTTTTGAAATTATTGGCTTATTTATTTTGATTTTATGGTTAGCTAAGATTGGGATCATTTCCTAATTATTATATTATTGTGTTTATATGGTATTAATTAATCTTATCAAGATGGAGGGGTATGAAGGAGCATTGAGCAAGAAAGGTGTTGAGGATTGAGTGGTCATTAAATAAGGGACCATTATAGCATCACATGTGGAGTTTAGAAACCAATTACATAAATTAATGGAGCGAAATAAATTCTTGATTTATAGCTCTAACTCATTATTATTGTCATTCAAGTATTTGAACCAAACATTTACCGAATTTTATATAATTAATGATTACTGCACAGTTCATTGGTTTTCTTATAACTATTACTTATAAAGATTATCCCCAAAGAATTAAACCAATTACATAAATTAATGGAGCGAAATAAATTCTTGATTTATAGCTCTAACTCATTATTGTTGTCATTCAAGTATTTGAACCAAACACTTACCGAATTTTATATAATTAATGATTACTGCACAGTTCATTGGTTTTCTTATAACTATTACTTATAAAGGTTATCCCCAAAGTTTGGTATAATATAGGAAACTATTTTTTTAAGGGGTTTTTGGGACTATAAATATTCAAACTTTTCTCATTTTATGGTTTTGCACCCTAACTTTAAAATTTGTTCATAAATGCTTGAACTTTGAATTCTTTCTGATTTTGCATCCACCCACAGATCGTTGCTGACATGACAACCGAATTAAGAGGAAAATTTGAAGTGTATAATGAAGCATATAAGTTTGTTGTCAATGTGAGATCTAAAACATGTACTCCATGGTTTTGGATGCCAATCGGACTGCCATATCAGCAATGATTTAGGGGTAAAAATTCGCCGGGTGCAAAATTAGAACGAATTCAAAGTTTAGGTATTTATAGGCAAATTTTAAATTTGAGGTGCACAATCAGAAAATGATAAAAGTTCGAGTATTTATGTAATATCATTACCCTTTTTTCAAAATACACACATTTCTCCTCGATGTAGCAAATAGAAACTCATTAATGAGGTTTTTATATTAGTATATGTTTTGATGAAATCCATCAACTGGTGCAATTTGCACATATAATGCATTTTGATATCAAGGGCTACGTACTATTTATAATCAATATTTATATAATATTTGCATGGCTTCATGAATAAGTCAATATCTAAAAGTATAATATAACTTAGTCTAAACGATTTGGAGCCCTTTTACATTCTGGATTTTCCTCTTAATTTGTAAAAGTTTTAATTACTTAATGGATTATTCTCTTCTTTTATTTCATTTATAATTTTTCTCCATTCACTACATAAATAACGTGCACAATAACAATTTTCTCCAAATAAATAGAACATTATTTTGAATAAAGAATCCAAACAAGCTAGCAATCATAAAATATAACTTCCAGATATTTTAATAGGATTGTTTCTTCAAATTACATTCTTGCCACCAAAAATTAAAAAAATAAAGACCAATACGAAACCTTGTTATCTTAAAGAAGAATTAGAAATGAAGGTGCTTGATGAGCAAGAATTGTCAAATATAAAAGATATTACTAGAATTTAATTATTGATTGTGAAAAAGTCAAGGAGCATATTTGAATTTCACAAATTAAAACCTAGTTTTTGACAGATCATGAATAGTAAGTCATCTCTGTGCACATGCCAACCTGAAAACACACTCTCCCTTCATTGTTTTCTGCACTGTAATCCATTGGGATCTGAAAAGCAGAGCATTTAATTATATTTAAATAAAAATACCTGCAATTCAACACCTCATTCATTGCTATTATTGTTTTTTTTTATGAAGATGCAATTTGTGTTAGGTTGAACTGATACCCAAATGGGGGAAAAGATTGGAACTCGATAAGGGCTTATTGGGATTCATGCAGATTTTCAAGATTCAATCTTTTCTCTTTTCTTTTTCTGTGTGTGTGTGTGTGTTGGGATAATTTTGATTCTTGAATTAAAAAAACTCTAAATGGATCTTACCAGTGGCGGAGCCAAGCCCCTAAAGACAGGGGGGCAAAGCATGATAAAAGAAAGTTTTAAATAACTTCTACAAAAATTATATAATAAAATATAATTACAATAATTCCCTACGATTATTCATATTTTGAAAGCGACGTACTATCAGCTCATTGTCAATTGCCTCAAAAATTTCTTTTTCAATATAAGTAACTAAACAATCATTCTCTCAACGATCACCCATTCAATTTCGAAGTCGATTTTTAACAATCTTAATGACTGAAAAAGCTTTTTCTGTCGTTGCAGTTGTTACAGGTAAAACAAATACAAGTTTAATAAGCTTATACACCAATTAAAAATACGGTAATTCAAAAAAAGTCTTTTCATAAAACTTGTGGAGAAAGATGAATATAATTTCTCTTTCCTCTATCTTTTTTTACTCTCTCGGTCTCTCCAAGTAATATGTAAGGTATATGACAAAAAGAAGGAATAAATTTTTTTATCAAACTCCACGTTATAGTTAGTTGTTGCCCCTTTTTTCTCAAAGTTTGGTGGGGCAAATATATATATATATTTGTAATTATACGTATATTAAGTATACTTAAAAAAAAGTTTAGGAGGGGCAATTGCCCCACTAAGTTATAGTGTGGCTCCGCCACTGGATCTTACCCACCAATGTATTAGAAAAAAATTAAATAATAGTGCTTTGAATGTGGTTTGTTTATGGATATGAAGTATGTTTAGTCCAATTGTTAGTCATGATCATCAAAGATCCATTGGAGTTATTATCTTTTTTTTTTTGTTTTAAGGTTTTGGAGTCATTATCTTTGAGAATATCATATGGGATTTTGAAAATATAAATTAAAGAATGAGATTGTACAGTTGCATAAGGAATGACGTGACATTGTATTTTGTGTCAACACCTACTTTCTGTACAAGAGGAAAATAATGATGAAGACTATGAATATTCATGGCAACCCCTAAAAGTCATGAGCTTTTTTTCATTATCATGATAAAATGGTTCTCTATTTTCGTGGCTCCTTACAATATCACAATATATACGAGTAATTTATTTGAAGGTTGAGGATTATAATCGAAGATACATGCAAGTCAATATGACATATGTGTAATTAATTTATTTATCTTTTTTCATTTGATATGCCAACATAAGTTTTGAACTTGAAAAATACTAATAAAGTATACATACTAAATTTAATCTTATCTTGCACCATGCATATAGTTAATTTGAGGAAATTTAATGCAACAAATTAAGTATATTGGAACAAATTATGTTGAGAACACATATTTTTTTCGTTCTAATGAAATGATGAATAGTTTGAATTTATAAAAAAAAATTATCCACAGAGCTCGGTTTAATTCCGAATAAGCAAATTCGAACTTGGACCAATAGTAAACAAATAAAACTCAGACTTTAAAGAGGAAAAAAAAAATTGCGTCAGACTATATGTGGTTAAGAATATTCATTAAACATATGATACTTAATTCAAAATTATTTCCAATAACATATTTATAATCTTATGGTTCGTTCTCTTTGGTTGTAAGTTTATTATGGGAAAGTAAAGGATAAACAAAATTTCATCTTTTAAATCATTCCTTTCTTTTCTCACATTTCCTACTTGACCCTTACTCATTCCTCATTTACACTACAAATGAGGGATAATATTATCACACCATATTTGGAGGGATAATATTATCCCTCCTTTGTAGTGTAAATGAGGAATGAATAATGGTCAAGTAGAAAATATGAGAAAAGAAATGAAGGATTTAAAGGGTGAAATTTTGTTTATCCTTCATTTTCTCATGATAAATTTACAACCAAAGAGAACGCACCCTTAAAGATAATTTGATTGTGTTTCAATCTGAGGTACGTACAAATATTAATACAGTATGTACTAAAAAAATAACTAATCCATACAAAAAGTGGTGAGATGTGTTGTATCAATGAATGTGAGTACGAAAGATAGAACACAACGAATGATAACCCAGTTCGGTTAAACAACCTACGTCTGGGGGGCCTTGCCCAGGGAAAATCATCCACTATATGAAGTTAAGATGTACAAAGGACTTACACAATAAGACACCCTCTTACTTAGCCTCTACATCTTCCCAAAACCTCATCAACGGTGAATAACTGAAAGCTAGACAACGACTAACTTTCTAGGCGCACCTAATCCCTCGAGAAACAAGAACCAACAATAAAGAAGAGTAAATAACTCTTTTACAATGTACGCTCAAGTGTATAACTCACAAGCACTCTTCTGCTAGGAAATAAAAGTACTGTATAATTGAACGTACTACAGACTGTACAAATTTGGGGGGACACCTAGCAGGAACAGAATTCTCGCCTACATTGCGAGAGATGTTAAGCACGAAATTCCCCAGCCATGATGAACGAAATATGGCCTCCTTTTATAGACATCAAGCCTTTAATCTTCTCTTGTAGCCCAAGTTAATCCTTTCACAGTCGTAGAAGGAAATAAGAGTTCTAGCTTGATGAGGACTCTGCTTGGATGATCTTGATATATCTCTAATTGTAATCCATCATCAAATTGTGCATACTACTGATATAATATGAAATATATCCATAAGAGTCGTGTAAGATACCAACTGGAATATGCTGCTGAAAATCTCGCAGGAAAGTACCAGCCAAAGTACCAGACACTGATTAGTACTTTGCTTGTAATCGTATCTGAACATCCTGAGATACTTAAAGAATTGTCTATACAATGACAATATATATTTGAGTATAACCAATACTCAACAATCTCCCCCTTTGTCATTGATGTAGACAAAACAAGCTGCACAACTCATGAATAAACTGCAGCAAGCAAAAGTATCAGCATCTGTACCATCTCTTCAAAGAACTCTCGGAGATACATCACCGGAGACAGGCACACGAACACGTGGAAATACAGCACCAGCGACATACATATGAATATGAAACGCTCTGTCAAAAGGTCTCTTCATTTTCCATATTCTCCCCCTGAATTGAATCAATTTATGAATGCACCAGCAGCAGCCTCCAATACAATCTCACAAAAAAATACCACATGAATTAGTGTCACCAAGATCTAACACCAATAACTTAGGTGACCTGCTCTGATACCAATTGAAAAAATAACTAATCCATACAAAAAGTGGTGAGATGTGTTGTATCAATGAATGTGAGTACGAAAGATAGAACACAACGAATGATAACCCAGTTCGGTTAAACAACCTACGTCTGGGGGACCTTGCCCAGGGAAAATCATCCACTATATGAAGTTAAGATGTACAAAGGACTTACACAATAAGACACCCTCTTACTTAGCCTCTACATCTTCCCAAAACCTCATCAACGGTGAATAACTGAAAGCTAGACAACGACTAACTTTCTAGGCGCACCTAATCCCTCGAGAAACAAGAACCAACAATAAAGAAGTGTAAATAACTCTTTTACAATGTACGCTCAAGTGTATAACTCACAAGCACTCTTCTGCTAGGAAATAAAAGTACTGTATCAATGAAAGTACTACAGACTGTACAAATTTGGGGGGACACCTAGCAGGAACAGAATTCTCGACTACATTGCGAGAGATGTTAAGCACGAAATTCCCCAGCCATGATGAACGAAATATGGCCTCCTTTTATAGACATCAAGCCTTTAATCTTCTCTTGTAGCCCAAGTTAATCCTTTCCCAGTCGTAGAAGGAAATAAGAGTTCTAGCTTGATGAGGACTCTGCTTGGATGATCTTGATATATCTCTAATTGTAATCCTTCATCAAATTGTGCATACTACTGATATAATATGAAATATATCCATAAGAGTCGTGTAAGATACCAACTGGAATATGCTGCTGAAAATCTCGCAGGAAAGTACCAGCCAAAGTACCAGACACTGATTAGTACTTTGCTTGTAATCGTATCTGAACATCCTGAGATACTTAAAGAATTGTCTATACAATGACAATATATATTTGAGTATAACCAATACTCAACATGTACAACTGATCATGCTTAAGTAGGACTATTCCTCAAATTAAAGTCCTTTCCCTAACTATTGCCATGTGATTTTGGGTTCTGCAAATATTTTTCTATTTTTGTGTAATGAATAGGGTTCAAGGACAGGTTGCGCTTAATTTCGACAACATATTCACGCACATCACTTCAACCATATAGTATAGTTAGTTAATTATTTCACATGTGTAGTTTGTGGGAATAGTATAGTATTATAAATGCAATTTATTCATAATGCATCCACCAATAGTGCTAGGTCGATCGCGAATGAGGCTCAATTCAAGTGGTAAAGTTGAGAAATTTAAAATTCTCTCATTTGTGAGAGGTCTTAGATTAATTCGATATTTTTTTCCCATTTTTATGTTGGTAGTTTCCCACCTTTGTGTGGGTAATGGTCTCGTCTGCGTGCGGGTAGCTTATTTGATTAGATAATAGATAATTTTTATAATTCTAAAAAAAATAGTGATTATTTTCTCACATTTGTGTGGTGTAGAGATCACGCCTGTATGCGGGTAGCTTATTTGATTAGATAATAAGTACTCTATGTCGATCGCATGTTTCTCACACTTGAAGTTTAAAAGGTTCGGTTTTTTAAAAATTAATATGTCAGGACACTATTTTAGTTTATCTGAAATGCCAATTACGAAATTTGGACTAAATTAATCATGGGATAAAACACTATTTTAGTTTAATAATAAGATTTGGTGTCAATTTTAGTTTATTAAATCGACAATACAATCAATAAATATATGATGTCAAAATTGAAAATTGAATAATGTTCCTGTAATTGTTGTTGAAGTAGATTGTTGGAGTCTTGCGTGATTAATGTTTTTTTTTTTTTTTTTTTGAAGTTAATGTATATAGAACAAATTGTCTTTTACATGCATGTACCTAGTTGTCATGAAATTATTGAAAGATCAATTAACATTCCTCAAAAAAATGAAAGTTCAACTTATTTTTGGTAATTTTACCTTTTGCTTATCCATACATGAATGCAAGTGTGTGTTTCTCCTTAAATTTGGGACCAAAACTCATGCAGCTTGTCCTATATACATGGTGGCATTCATAATTTTGATGGACATCAACGTCATAATTATCTGAATGTCTGCTTTGATCTTTTATATATTATATGATATGATATGGTATTGTGAAATAGTGAGAACCCTAACATAGTGACTTAACAAATGATTATATTTAGATACATAGAGCATAGGGAGAGACATCGTATAATACTATCATAATTCGTCTCTTGCATACGCTCCATATTCAAAAGAAAACAAACGATCAACATATGAGATTGATTTGGTCGAGTGAGAAGGAAGAAGAAATATGAGTGAAAAAAAGGATATGGGTGTTTCTATTTAAGGGATGCAGGTTTATATTTTTTAAATTAAAGCATGCATATTTATTTTTCCTCGATTCATTCCCCAATTTCTAGCAAACTCCATCGTAGATCACCACCATAGCCACTCTCTCTCTCTCTCTCTCTCAAACCTTTCCCCATATATATAAGGTTAGGTTATAACTTATAATAAGAATGCCTATTTTCGTGATAAATGAAAATAAGACGGTAAATAGTGTTGTATAAGTGGTTTGTAATTAGGGACGGAGCCAGGGGGGCTAGAGCCCCCTCCCAAATTTTGAGTTTTTTTTTTTTTTAAATATATATAGATATATGTTTATACCTATTATAAAATAATTTTGTTTTATAAAAGAGTATTTGGTTATTATATTCTCTCATAGTCATATATACTTAATTTAAGGATAATTTTGTTTTTTAAAACTATATGATCTATGAAATATTGTTTGTTATTATTACTATTATGCTTGTCTTTTAATAAAAAATGCCTAATATGTATGAAATGCTAAAAAAAAATTATAATGTATTGAAACTAATTTGTAATATATAGAAAATATATAATCTATGGATATGTTGTTTGTTATTATTATTATTATGCTTGCCTTTTAATAAAAAATGTCTTAAATATACGGAATTTCCAAAAAAAGTTTTGTGATATATTGAAACTATATAATCTATGAAAATATTGTTCGTTATTATTAGTATTATACTCGTATTTTAATAAAAAAATACCTTAAATATACTGAATGCCCAAAAAAAATTTCTCGGGGGCTACCGCCCCCGAACCCCCGTATAGGTTCAGCCCCCCCCCGAACTAAATTCCTGGCTCCGTCCCTGTTTGTAATACATGAATAGTCGCAATTAATTCAGTTAATTTGTGAAAATTTCTCTGCTTATTCAACTCTATATATTGACTTATTCATATCAATCTCATTCTCACGATATATGACCATTTTTATAGAAACCATCCATTATTTTTAGTGTGTATACAGTCCATATGTAAATCCAAACCAAAATTTTATTATTCACCTAAGATCAAACTTTTCAAGATCAAAACTTCTTCACAAATATTGTTGCCAAAAACTCAGGTGCCACTACAAAAAAACGCGTGTTTACCGGCGTAAACTACCGGCGGCGCTATTGCCGTCGGTACACAACGGCGGCACGGCGGCGGCATTTCAGGCGACCCGAACCTTCGAAATTACCGGCCAGTTACCGACGGCAAACCCGCCGACGTTAACTAGCGACGGCGACGCCGCCGTTAAGTTTTGAATATTCAATAAAACATTATTTTAACACAATTACCGACGGCGTTGTTGCCGTCGCTAGATAGCGGCGGCACTTGCCCTCGGTAATGTCTAATATTAGGGCACGCGTAACCTCCTTTTTTCAGTTCTGCGCAAAACAGATCCCCCCCACCCCCCGCCGCTTCTGCTGCTGCCTGCTGCTGCCACCAGCCGACCGCCGCCGCCGAACCCCGCCGCCGACCGCCGCCGTGCCCAGCCGCCCGGTAACTCTCTTTCTCTCTCTCTCTCTCTAGATATCATTTAATTTTAATTATATATATATATATATATATATATATATAATTTTTAAATTTAATTTGACTTATATTCTTTATTTTAGTTCGACGATTTCGTTTCGCCGCTTTCTTCACGACACCCGCCGGAAACCACCACCGTACGTACGCTTCTCTTGTTTAATTATTTATTTATGAATTTTTTTATGTATTTATATGTTAATTAAATAGATTTATTTGTTATATATAGTTAATAATTAATTTATAATTAGCTTTGTTTATAAATAAATTATATGAAGCATGAATAATTTTAAATTATATCAAGCATGATTAATTTTAAATTATATATATTAATCAATTAGTATATGTTGTTAGTTTAATTTTAAATTATGAAGCATGATTAATTTTAAATTATATTTTAAGTTGTTAATTTGTTAGAATAATTTATATATGTTGGATAATTTTGTTAAATTAAATGTTATGTGCTATGTGTTTATGAAATGTTATATTATTATATATATATATATTGTGGGATAGATTTAATCAATTTCTTAAGGATCTTCTCCCTTTGGGATAGAAATTGATATAATCTTAAGGATCTTCTCCCTACAAATGATTGTTTTTAATTTAATTACCATGATTTTTATTGCTTTTATTTGTATTGTATTATTGCTTCGACATTGGGGGGTCGGGTAGACCTAGTATAGGCTTAGTAAATTAGGACCACTATGGTCACTATAGTTGCTGGTAGAGTCGAGCACTTGGTAGTTAGGATAGTGGGGTTATGCTGTCGAAATTTTGTTAGATTTCAAGTAATTTATTATGTTTTATTTTGTTTTTTTCAATTAGAATTTGCAAGAATGAGTGATAATCGTACGTGGATGTACGCGAGATACAATGATCGTACCGCATTTGAAACGGGGCTTGAGTTTTTCCTTGAGTGGGCGTTCAATCAAACGGCGTACACAGATGGACAAGGTAACATTAGGTGCCCGTGTAAGAAGTGCAAGAATCAAGCGTATTTAGATGTACCTACGGTCAGAGAACATGTTAGTAGGCGTGGATTTGTCCTGAATTACAAAGTTTGGGTTTGTCACGGGGAAGCACCGCTGTCTATGCCGAGAGAACATGCTATAATGAATGAGGATGATGGATTATACAATAACTACGAAAGGATGGTGCATGACCATGCTGGACCTAGTAATTATCAAGATCCTCCAAATCTGGAGCAGCCGCCCAATAATGACGCTCAACAGATTTATAACATGTTGGATGCAGCGGATACTCCATTGTACGCAGGATGTGACACGTACTCACAATTAAGTTGGATGACTCAATTCATGAGCATAAAGACTGAAAGCCACATGTCAGAGAGGACTTACAATCAGATGTCTTCGATGATGAAAGCTGCTTTACCAGAGGGTAACAACTGTCCAGAAGACTTCTATAGTACGAAAAGAAATCTACGTGGTTTGGGTTTGCCAGTAGAGAAGATCGATTGCTGTGTTAATAACTGCATGTTGTATTGGGGGGAAACTAGTGAGCTACATAGTTGTATGTTCTGTGACCAATCACGATATAAGGACAGCTTGCGTGCATCTGGGAGTCGCAGAAAGAAACAAGTGCCCGCTAAACAGATGCACTATTTTCCCTTGACGCCCCGATTGCAGAGATTGTTTGCATCTCCTGCAACTGCTGAACATATGCGGTGGCATGCGACCTCCACAGACGATGGGATAATGCGCCACCCGGCCGACTCTCCGGCATGGAAACATTTGAATTCAGTCTTTCCTGGATTCGCCGATGAGATCAGAAATGTGAGATTGGGCCTCTCTACAGATGGTTTTGCCCCATTTGCACAATCAGGGCGTCAATATTCTTCTTGGCCAGTTATTGTCACGCCGTATAACCTGCCTCCGTGGTTGTGCATGAAAGAACAATTCATGTTCCTCACAGTCCTCGTGCCTGGCCCATCAAACCCAAAGATGAAGTTGGACGTATTCTTACAGCCATTGATACACGAGTTAAAATCTCTGTGGGAGGTTGGTGTGAACACTTACGACATATCGTTGAAGCAAAATTTCCAGATGCGAGCAGCTCTGATATGGACTATCAGTGATTTTCCAGCGTACGCTATGTTGTCTGGGTGGGGTACAGCTGGGAAATTGGCATGTCCACATTGCATGGAGAATACAGAAGCATTCACTTTGCCGATGAGTGGAAAACAATCGTGGTTTGATAATCATCGGAAGTTCTTACCTCCTAACCATGTGTTTAGGAGAAACAAAACTTCATTCTTGAGGAATAAGACATGCAATGTTGGTCCACCAGAACAAAGATCAGGAATACAAATCTTGAATCAAATCGAGGGGTTAGGCTTCGTGAAGGTTACCGAAGACTTCGATGGCAGGAACGCTCAACTCGCCAAATATCAAGATGTAGGGTGGAAAAAGAAAAGCATATTTTGGGATCTACCCTATTGGAGATATCTTTTGATTCGACATAATCTGGATGTTATGCACATTGAGAAAAATGTGTTTGATAACGTGTTTAATACTGTCCTGAATGTGAAGGGGAAGACAAAAGATACAGAAAAATCTAGAGAAGAATTGAACACCTTCTGCAAGCGGAAAGAGTTGAAGAAAGTGGCTGGAACTCGAGGGTATCCGAAAGCATGTTATACGCTTGACAGGGAAGAGAAGAAGATCTTACTCCAATGGATCAAGAGTCTGAAGTTTCCCGATGGGTACGTGTCAAATATTAGTAGATGCGTTGACATGAACGCCCTGAAGATGCACAACATGAAAAGTCACGACTGTCACGTGTTCATGCAAATCCTTCTGCCTGTTGCATTTAAAGAACTTCTTCCTAAGAATGTTTGGGAGGCAATTACAGAGTTAAGTTTCTTCTTCAGAGAATTAACATCCCGCAACGTGGCCATATATGACATGAGAATACTGAGTGAGAAGATAGCTGTTACTCTTTGCAAACTTGAGCGTATCTTCCCGCCTAGTTTATTTGATTCAATGGAGCACCTACCAGTTCATTTGGCAGATGAGGCACGATTGGCTGGTCCAGTGCAATATCGGTGGATGTATCCTTTTGAAAGATATTTGAGGACATTAAAAAATCATATAAAGAACAAAGCCAAGGTTGAGGCGTCCATCGCCAATGCATACTTACATGCAGAAATGTCAACCTTCTCTTCGTTTTACTTTGAAGATCAAATATCTACAAAGTGGACAACTTTGCCTCGCAATATTGAGATGCGACTGTGAACAGTGGCGTTTGCATAAAAGGTTCGGTCTATGGTAGTGATAGAGATGTGCTAGACTTTTATGGGCGTCTGCAAGAGGTTTGCGTGCTGGAGTATCCGGGGTATCCAATTAAGCAGACAGTCTTGTTCAACTGTGAATGGTATGACTTGTCGGCTCAGGGAACTTCTATTGATACAGACTTCAAGTTAGTTTCACTGAACCACACACGAAGATATAAGAAGTATGATCCCTTTGTTTTGGCGAGTCAAGTAGTTCAAGTGTTTTACTGTCCCTATCCCAGTACGAACCAATCAAAGAAAAATTGGTGGTCAGCATGCAAAGTCAACGCAAGATCTAAGGTTGAAGTGTCTACTGCAGCATCTACATCAACATTAGATCAACCATTTCAAGAAGAAGTGGTTACTATTATGCCTACTCACACAAGTGTAGGCATTGAACAACCACTTCTCCTTCATCCCCTCGGTGGAGTCGTTGAGATTGAAGATGACGATGAAGCAGAAGACGATGATTCCCCGTTGACATCTAACGATAGTGATGATGATAGTAGTGATGCTTATGAATAAATGTAAATGCACATTTTGGTTGAATTTGATTGCAAATTTGTTATGTTTATGTTTATGTTTGTTAGTTACTGTTAATGTTACGTTTCGTGAAAGCGTTTGTTAATTTAATTGTATGCAACAGGCATCATGTCTACCTCTCGAGGTTTGTTGGGATTTGGGAGGCGATATGGCGTTAATGCGCCAGAAGCTACAGCAGATACATCTGATGGGTCTGGGACGCATATTTCTGGGACTCCCGAGACTCCCCAGGCTTCTAGTAGTTCACGGGCTAGAAGGCCTAGGGGCCCTACAGCTGCCGCTATCAGAGAGAGAGAGGTTAAGGCACCTGATGGGAGGACGGTATTTCAGAGGCATCCTGAGACTGGGTAAGTACATTAGTTAAAATTATTGTTTCTCGTACACCATGATTAAGTTAATCAATTACTTGTACACAGTGTTTTGTTGGAGCCCACTGGCCTGTCCAAAGCTTGCACGTGCACATTTAAGATGTTTGAAAACCCAGGCGGGTACACATGGAAGTTGACGCCCCCGGCGATGAAGGATAAATTTTTTGATGAATTACAGGTACAATTAAATTTATAATACATATAAATATATCATATTAAATTGTTAAAATGTTTGATATTAAATTAATTATCTTTCTTTCAACAGAAAGAGTTTACGTGGCAGCCCGATGATGAGCATGACGTGAGGATCATGTGGGAGACAAAAGCCCGCAAAAGGTACTCCGACATGATGAGCGACTACAAGACAACTCTCAAGCAGTGTATCAGCCAAGGGAGAGAGATGTCTAGGCCCGCCTGGATGACTCCCGATTTCTGGACTGGACTCCGGGATTACTGGCATCAGCCCGAGGTTGAGGCTGTTTCAACTCGAGCTCGTGCCAACCGGATGTCCGAGCCCGATGGGGAGGGTACAGGGATCAGTAGGCACGTGGGCGGGTCCCAGTCGACTCGTATCCTGCAGCAGTATATGGTATGTAATTAACAAATAATTAAGTATATAAATTAAATTAATATATTGACTAATATAACTTATTTATCTTATATAAATGCATATACAGAGCTTGGATCCTGGTACTCCCCAGGATGCACCGAACTATGCCACCTTCCTCCGCCTCCACACGTACGCCGACGGAAGTTATACGTCGGAGAGAGATGCTAGAATTGACGTAAGTGTTTAAGTTTATTCAAATATTTAGTGAATGTATTTATTTTCTAACAATTATGCATTGTTATGTATGTATTAGGCCGAGGTTCATCGACTGGCCGCTGCCACAGGACGACAGGAGCGGCTAGACGAGGTGTATTTGGAGGTGGTGCAAATTGATAGGTCACGGATCTACGGCGTCGGGAGTGCCGGGCAGAGTCAGGCTAGTAGGGGGTCTATCCGCAGCACGGGCACTTCTGCGGTGTCTCAGCAGCTTTATGAGACACGGATCTCCACGCTGGAGGAGCGATTGGCGGCAGAGCAAGCACAACGCCAACAGATAGAGGAGCGCATGGCGGCAGAGCAAGCAGAACGCCAACAGATGCAGGACCGCGTGGCTCAATTGGAGGCGTTTATGATGATGTATAAGGCTCCGCCACCTCCACACCCTGATGCCGATGATGATGATGATGATGATGCTTAGACTTATGTTTATGTTTTCAAACAAAATTACATTTGCACTTTCTTTTCAAATTTATGTTTTATTGAACTATATATTTCAAGTGCTTTAATTATTAAAACTATAAATGTTTTATATATTTATGGCAATGATGATGATGATTGCATTTAACATAAACAAATAAATTCAAATCACATTATAATAACCAAATTAAAACACTTTTGGTGTATTAATGTTAAAAAAAAAAAAAAAAAAATTAATTAATTAATTAATTAATTAATTATTAAATATTAATTAAATATTTTACCGACGATAAAAATAAGGACCGAAACGAACTCGCTCACTAATTAACAACATATTTAAGGTATTATCTCCACATATTCAAAAATTATAATTATATGAGTGAGTATATAGCATTTAAATGAATTAATAGATGTAGATATATCAATAATACGAGTGTTCTGTACTGGTGATCACTCGAAAAGAATTTCAAAGTTAAGCGTGCTTGACACATAGCACAAGCAAGATGGGTGACCCACTGGGAAGTCGGGTCGCCGACTGGGAAGTTCGTCTAAAGTATGCAATACCGTATAAATACGGAAATAAATTGTGGATATACAATATACAATAAAATAAATAAATAAATAAATAAATAAATAAATAAAATAAAATAAAATAAAAAAATAAAATAAAAAATATTACCGTGGGCAAAACGCCGTCGGTAGTTACCGACGGCAATTTCCCCTCGGTAAATACCCGGCCATCCTCCGGCGTGAACCACCGGCCGGCGGTTGATTTTTACCGACGGCGATTCGCCGCCGCTAGTTAGCGGCGGTAATCGCCGTCGGTAGTTTTCTGGCAAGGTCAGCCGGACTCCGGTGGCTCTCTACCGACGGCAAGATAGCCCTCGGTAACTAGCGGCGGTGTCTGCCGCCGCTATTTCTCCGGCTAGGCTCCGCCGTTTAACGGCGACAATTCCGGCGGCAGCGCCGCCGTTAACTGCCGACGGCGGATGTTCGCCGCCGTTATTGTCGTTGCCGACGAACCGTTTAGCGGCGGGAGATTGCCGCCGTTATCGCCGCCGGTAACACTATTTACCGGCGGCCGTCTTTTTTTACCGACGGCATTTAGCCGTCGGTAATCAGCGCTTTTTTTGTAGTGTGCAACCAACCTCCACACATCAATTAGTGTTAGTTATTATTTAATTATTAACGAATAATTAATTTAAATTTAAAATTTATTAATTCTCAAATATATTTTGTTAAATTCCAATTAAAATTTATTAATATATTTGGCGTTTATGAATCACAATTAAATTTTAATTACGACAGATGTGTCGTACATCCATTCGAATGCACCCGAACGTGGCTAAATATTGTATACAAATTTATTCATAAATTCTTATATCCAAATCCAAATCCAAACCTAACTTTTACATGATGACATGTTCCATGTGGGAACAAATTGATTTGTCTATATTCCCAACTCTTCATATCGTGGCCAAATATCAAAGTCTTGGTTCTATCCAATTAATGGGCTGCTGTTTTTAGACATGTCTAAAATTTTGCAATTTAGATTTCCAAACTCGTTGCTCTAATATCTCAATCATGTATTAGATAGAGATTGGAAAAGTACATCCTAATCTAATTGCTTGCTTCATTTGCCCCAGCAATCTAGGTGTTACATTGCAATCAAACAGTACTCACAATTTATGGTGTATTCATGCATTTAGTCTTCTTGTGGGGTATTCTCTTCTGAGGTTCTGCAACTGCTACGCCATGCCTTGTCTCATGCTTTCTACTCCAGTTGCTTTCATTCTTCACCTATGTTTTTCTCCTTGGGATGTTGAATCTATGAGACGACGTTTCGTGTCATAGATGAACGCTTAGTATAGCATCATGCGATGGTTGAAACATGAGACGTGACCGAAACAAAAACACCCAAATTTTTCTTCTTGAGAGGTCGAATCTCGAACGCTTATTGAAACACGAAGTCGCGCTACGCCTTCGTGTTTCATGTTAGTGATTAAATAGAGAAAGCAGACGCAATGTATGATGAAAAAATAAATGCAATGTGGTTTGAATGGTATAGGTGGAAAGACATTAAGACAAAGAGGGTAAAGCACACATGTATAATCATGGATTTCCTTGTATTGCTCTGCAGTTTTTCTCAGCAGCCAAAAGCAAATGATGTGAGCCCCCAAAAATGAGATTTGCATTTTCTGGACAAAAGCATGTTCTCATTTGTCTTCTGTTAGAAAACATGATGCAATTAGAAATCCCCAGTTATTTCCTAACAGAGTTTCTAAGCAGATGCACTCATCATTTGAGCCCTTTTTCTGGAAGTAACTTATTTCATCAATCGATCCGAACGGGTTCCTGCCTCAACGAAAACAAGCATACCTGAGATCAAGATCGCGGCCCATAAAGAGTTTAAGTACCAGCTTTTCTCTCAGAAGAAAATCAAGAATTAGAATGAACCTAACAAGTATATTACATGTTATAACATTACAACAAAGAAAGAATGGGGGTATCTTCTCCAATGCTGCTCCACAAGAAGGGGAAAAAATAGTATAATCTGCCTAAGAAACACAAACTCTATCTGTATCTATTCTTTCTATATCAAAGCTGCCTAGTTCTGCTATCATATTTGAGGTCTGGTTCTGAAACCTCCCTTTAAAGAAATATCAGGAAACAAGAAAGGTAAATAAGCGTAGTGTTTTCATTAAACCCTTACTGCTAACTCAATGTAGGTTGGGAACCGGGAGTGTCTTGCAACTCTTCCGGCATATTTTGAAGAACACCCGAGTAAAAGGCCCAAGACAAGTTAGTTTCATTTATAGAACTTTGGCCAAATGGATGTTGCTCAACATACTTCTGCACGTCTTCAGATTGCAAAAGTCCTTCTAAATAAACTCGAAGATCGCCTCCAGGGCCTGCAATGAAATTTTCATTAGTTGACTACCTGCCTCTCATTAACCAAGAAAATGTATGTTGGAGACAATCAAAGTTTATGCCAAGAATTGAATGGTAACAGAACAGGTGAACAATAGCGCACTTTCACATTTTACATTGCAAGATCACCGAATCCTTCCATCATCTTTCATATTTAAAAACCTCAATTCTAAATAATCAGTGTTTAACATCCTCTAAAATTAACCACATGGTATATTTGAACCTTATAAGGAGCTTATCTGTCAAATAATCAGTGTCAAGCTTTCATAATGAAACAATGTTACAGAATTAAATGAGCACAATCTCTTGTAACAAACTCCAATAGAACAAAAACAAATAGAAAGGTCAGTGAGATATCCTTCTATCTTTTCAAATGATAATAAACTTTTATGCTGAGTCTTTTAAATAAGTAGAAAAACAACATAAAGAGAAAGGGAATGAATGTTTGTAGTTTAAGTAAAACCAATGAGAACTGATGCTTATTTATGTGGGAAGGATTGCCATAGGAAAATATAGGTATAAGAACCTCACCTAATGAATTATCATTTGAATCCTTGTAATGGTATGAATTCGGAAATATTGCAGTATGCAGCTACAGAGTAATCAATACATACTACGTTAGGGCACAAAATAAGCCAAGCAAGTAAAGAACAGATACATAAATAAATCTTACTGGGTTCAGTAAGGCCTTGTAAGGAGAATCATCTAACAGTAATGTGTTTGATTCATTATAATCTCCAAGCTTCCAAGGCAAACTAGGATCGTCATTTTCCCAAATTTTCCTTAGCTCCTTGAAGACCAAGGGCTTATAAATGTTTTCAAGAGTATTGAACCCTGTTTGAGTACTATGAGACATATCCTGCATTACATTGGAACAAACTCCTGTATCATAAAACCTTATCATGTTTTTTGGTAAAATTTAAAACTCAGTAATCCAACCAACAAAACCAGATAAAATTTGTTTAAAAAATGTAAAATGGATATTGCATTCATTTGCGGCTATGTAGCACCCGAGAGTTGAAAAACCTCAAATATGATTCGACGCCAACAATCAGGCCTCTTTCAGTTTGCATCAATATATTTCACATCACAGCAGCAAATATATACTATCAATTAATTGGGCTGAGAAGGCAAGAGTAGAATTGTGAACTTTATGGTTTTGGTTTAGTGTACATCATCGTAAAGACTTGCTAAATTAGGTACCTAATGCATAAAAAACAAGTAGGAAAATCAAGACAACAAAATATATACCCGATCAAAATATCTGGAAAAGATTTTTGCTCCACACCGACGAACAAAATTGTGTGGTGAGCAGAATTCTTACCCAACAAAATAGCAACTTGTCTTTCTGATCTCCCAACAAATAATCAACAACTCTTTCAATAATTCTCCTGCATATGAATAGATATTTCAAAGGCATGTCCACATGGAAAATCAAAGAGGAATTGTTGCAAGAAACAGAGATGTGATAGACATAGATAAAAAGCTAGATAGTCATACGTTAAGATACACACACACACACACACACTGGGTGAGTGAGTGAGCGAGAGAGAGAGAGAGAGAGAGAGTCATTGGAAAGCAGCAGAGGTCTGAGAATTACTTGGATCTTGATGACCACACAGCCACAGCAAAGTTCTGGAAGCAGAACTTCAGAAAATCATCACAGAAGGGTCTCTTGAAAACTATAAGAACAAAGAAGCAGGGAAGTAATAATTTGGTCAGAATGAATCTAATGATTTGACATTTAATTCATTCAAGAAAATTCCAGTTAAATGCTAGTGCAAAATCTTACTTGCGCGTCCTAATATATGTTCATCCGCTCTATAATCTTTTGGTGCAGGCATCACAATGTTTGCAAGTAAACCATTTACATCAAGGACAATAAGTTTTCGCACAATTGAAGGCATCGGTGTTATTCTTGTATTATACCCAAGATCCTTTGACAAACATTCTGCTTCATTCACGTTAGGGGATGAAAGATGGGAGGTGCCCTCGACATTGCATGTGGAGAAGATGCTCCCACCTTCAGCAGAACATTGTCCATTATTTGTGATATTTTCATCACTGACCTCATGCACTGAAACTGATAAAGATGATTCTTTTCTCACAGAAATCTCAAAATCTTTGGCTGGGCATTCATTTTCAGTTATCCTGCTCTCAGATGAGTGAAAATTTGACGAGCCAGTAGCTTGGTTCATGATTTTGGTTTCATATCTGAGTATACTCCCCCTTTTTCTTTTTCCATTCGGATTCCCTTCAGCAATACTTTCTATTGACCCTATATCAATATTAGCCTGGTCCACATTTCGAATTTCACCTGCAGCCTTTGCCTTCTTCAAATTTTCTTTCCTTTTGTGTTCGCTGTCTGCGATCTCCTCAGGGATGTTCTCTGTTGGCCCTGCAGATGCTTTAAGGTTTTCTGCCAGTGATTCCACTGTTAAATCTGCTTCAAGAAGATCCTTTTCAACATCAGTATCCATTATATCACTGGAAGCTTCCAACGTACCATCTATCTGGCCTTCAATTTTCTCCATAGCCTTCCTATGCCAACGTGTCTGTCTCTCTTTTAATGGCAAGTTGAACTATCTCCAGCTAATTGTGCAGTAATTCCTTGTGCAACCTTGACATAAGCATTATAACAATGAAATTTGAAATACATCCAGTTTCTCTCTTGTGCTAATTGAATTATTTTGCATCTCACACTTCACAGACTAACCTGAATCATAAACTATAAAAACCAAAAGTCAGAACTTCCATGAAACAAGACGAAAAAATACAAATAGTAAGAACTGAAGATATATGGCATATAAGATCAAAATAAAATACTTCAGTTAGGAAGACATGAAGATTCTACATCCTCAACATTTCAAATGATCATCAATAGAACATTCATACGAATAAACAATTAACTCACATCAAAACAAACTCGTTCACATTTACAGAAGCATACACATAAATACAACTTTCTGCACACACAACAATACTGTGAGACATATTACAGCAAAGAAGATTAACATTCATCATTCCTACAACATGTTATCTAGAGAGTGATCAAATTAAAACAACAATTAACATAAGAGACATTTAACTTAAAAGGAATTATTTTATCAAAGAAAAATGGTAAAAGACATGGCAAGAAGGTAGTTAACTAAACAATTCGAAGAGCACAAGCAGGAAACCAGCCAAGACTCATGAAAGGATATAAATTATCGACTATTAGACATCACACGGAAAGAACAATTATTATGAAAAAAAGAAGAAACGAATACGGCATACTTATCAGCTAAATTCTTTATAATCCTTGCAATCAAATAATCGTCAACAGCTCTTTATCATCCTAAATCAACCACTTTGTAAACCAAGACATGTTACAACGTGATTATGATATATTCTTTGTTTGCAATTAAGATTCTCCTCACAATCAAACACTTAAATCTGGAAAATGTAAAATCACTGCATCACTAAAATGTCCGGATACAACACAAGAGGATTGGAATAAGGACGATAAATTAAAGTAACAACTTGATACAATCAAGAAGTGAGAAATTCTATACCCGTGTGCAAAATTCAATCCAAAATCCACAACCAGAAATGAAAAAAACACTCCTCTGCCTCAAGACGAGATAAAACAGTTGCAAACTAATAGATTAATGGTTAGTGTATATATGCAAAAGTAGGTGTATGTGTAGAATCGTAAGTAAACACACAATAAGACGCCTCCGTAAATGCGCAGAGACGGTTTACCTGACGATGAAGTTTCCATTGAAGAAGACGAGCAGATGCCAAAGTGCTTAACCGTTGATTTAGTGTAGACTTAAGCAGAGAGCCGTCGATCCCAATCTCACATTAAATTCACTATTTAGGCTTTTGCGTAATTCGCACTGCACCTAACTGCGATTTATGATATTAGCAACTGTAAATATATAGTTAATGTAATATTTGGAAAATAAGGACTATTATTATAATCTAAATAATTAATACAGTAGATAAGATCATAAGAGGGCCTCTATTCTATACAAAATTCTAAAATAGGATACTAAATATGAGATTCAGATTCCTCGTTAGATCTAAATTGATGAATACATCACTAAAACAGAATTCAAGAACTCTCAAATATCTTCTCAAAAAAAAAAAGAATTCTCAAATATGAGTTAGCGCGTACCCGACCCGTTCATCATCCCATATTCTAGTAACGATAATGATTCTCTATCTTAGGTGGCAATTCCTATTATTTTTATTTTTATTTTTCTAAAACCTATGATTTGTGTATTCTTATTTCAGAATTTCCAATAGTAGTTGCTACATTGAATGCAATCTGTGCATTTATTCATGTTATTTATGTATAATTTATTATATTTAATTAGTGGATTTATTCATGACAATTTATCTATAAATTATTGTAGTAGTATTTTTTATTAATCGATTGGAGCATATAATTTTTATTTTAAAATAAAATATTGGATTTGAGTTTTATATTTTGGCTTTCGTTCTAATAAAATTTATATTTTGTGGTCATCATTCTATATATTTTAACGTGCACACAACTTTTTGGATGATCAATCAAAGTTATAAACTTATTTATATTTATGATATACATTTCAAATCTATAAAAATCACTAGATATAAAGTACTCACATGTATACTAAAAATATACGGTATGAATTAAATATATAGTATATACACTTATCGATTAAAAACCTAAATAATATTATAGTTATGTGTTTCAAAAATTAATATATGGATTTAGGACGAAAACAAGTAATAAGATAACTTTTTAATTGGATCCAAACAGTTGTTTACATGATTACGTGAAATTTTTGTAATATCATTTTTTAATTGACTTTGGGACGACTACGAATATATACATGCTACAGTAAAATAAATATTTTTTTAGAGTTACAGTAAAACAAACATTAATTCATGTGCCTACATAACATCTCATGTATTCTATTTGGATCTATCTTAAATACTCAATTTTAACATTCTTGATTCATATATAATATAATATTTATTTAATATTTTCAAAATTTCCTCAATGTAAGAGTAGAGACATTTAAAAAAAATGGAATCCTGCCATTATTTTTTATAAGATTTTGAAATAAAAACATACTTTTTTTTTGTCAGAAAAAAACACTTTATAAAGGATAAAGTCTGGTACCAGAGGTACCAAAACAAGGATTACAAAATAAGAGCCAAAGGGCCGTAAGAACACCAGGAAGAAAAAGTATTCTCCCAAGCACAAAAATTAAAGATTTTGTTCCAACTCCACATTCTAGCAAAAATTTCCAAAAGAGTACTATTGTGTATAAGCCACTCCTTGCCTTGGAACCAGCTTTCATTTCTACACCTCCATAGAACCAAAACTGTGCACACCCACAAGGATTTTAAGAACTTCTTGCTCTTCTTTCCAGAACCTAAATTTGAGAACCATTGAAAGTGCGCCTGAACCTCCCGAGGCCGAGCCGACTGGAAACCCGCCCATTTCAAGACGCCGTCCCAAACCGCCGATGCCTTCGGGCAGCCAAGAAGTGAATGTTCGATACACTCAATAATTTCAAAGCATGCATTGCAACTAGTTTCCACTTCTCCAATCTCAATCCTTCTTTTTCTCATATTATCGCAAAACGGTAATCTATTCCTGAAGGCTCTCCAAGCTGTGACTTTAGCTTTTTGTGGTGCGTGGATACCCCAAACTTGCGTTGCGGCCTTCGTTGTCTCGCTCCCCAACGAGCTTTCGTGTCTTGTTAATTGGATGGTCTTATATGCCGAGTATGTAGAATATGTTCCGTCCTTGTTTGCCTTCCAAATCCATCCATCTTTTTCCCCTGCATGAAGAGAGCAACCAGAAATACTAGATAACAACAAGTTAGCGGCGTCCTTCTCCCTATCAAAAAGCTCCCTTCTCCATGACAACTTCCAAACCCAACACCCGTTCTCCCACCTCCCCATCTCACCCACCAATGCCTCTTTATTGCCACTCAAATTAAAAAATCAGGGGAAGCAAAGAGACAACGGTTTAACCCCTACCCATTTTTGTGTCCAAAAAAGCGTGTTCATCCCATCCCCTAATCTCCTATCTACGTTTGAGTGAAACCACGCACCCCGCGGCCTATTCCCCGCTGACACAACATCCCCCACCAACCAGTCCCTGCCCGTCTCCCCCCTTCACACCGCCAGCCACCCTCATCCCATGACAGCCCCCCATACACAGATTTAACGACCCTAGCCAATAGCACATCCCTCCCACCTAGAAACCTCCAAACCCATTTCAAAGCAAGAGCAAGATTGAACCATTCCAAATTTGAAAACCCCAGACCCCCGTCGCCTTTGTTGAGGCACAAATCATTCCATTTTACCCATAGAATCGGCCATTCGGACACCCCCCACCCCCCATAAGAAGCTGCCAAAAAGAGAGTGAAGTGCTTTTACCGTAGCTTTGGGTATGAGTGAGAAGGAAAGCTGGTACGTTGGAATAGATTGGAGCACCGCCTTGACTAAGGTTATCCTCCCTGCTAGAGCCCTGTCATAGTGACCCTTTTTTTATATATAAATTTAGGTTTCAGGACTCAGTTAATTGCTTATAAATAGTTGTTCTCCAATTGTAGTATTTAATATCCAAAAATTATACTAATAATTTTTTTTTTTGCTAGACATCGCCTCCGGATGTAGTCTCGTAGAAATGATGAAATGTAATCAAATTTTAAACATACAATATCAAATATAATCTAATATTGATATCTCCACCAGCATATATATTTAGTATAAGAACTTTTTATTATATTCACCTAAACTGTGATGGGGATTGTCAATGGAAGTGCTCCACTGACCATTTCACAATGGACAGAAATGATTATCTCTTTTTTGAGAAATATATATATTTATATATATATATATATATATATATATATATATATATATATATATAGGGGAGGGCTAGAATAAAAACACTCTTAAGTGTATAAAATATAAATGATTTTCAGCCCTTAGATCATCAAGATCTACGGTTGATTCGTAACTCTTTTGGATGAATTCGTGGTCCTGGGTTCGAATCCCAAAGGTAGCAAAAATTTATTTTTCACAATTCGTAACCATGTTGGATGAATTCGTAACCCTGTTGGATAAAATTCGTACATTAAAAAACGTTTATATTTATATTTTAAGAAATGTTTTTACTGTAGCCCTCCCCTATATATATATATATATATATATATATGTGTGTGTGTGTGTGTGTGTGTGTGTGTGTGTGTGGTTCTTAGAAGTATATGTGGTGCAATTTTTATTTTTATTTTTATTTTTATTTTGAGCGCCAATATGTGATGCATATTAAGTCTTTAGTGTTAATTAAAGTCCCCTGTGCCTAGCTATCATTTTCCTATGCTAGTGGTGTCTCATGGCTAAGGCATGCAACTAGTAGATTTTATGCGATGGACCCACTCGCAGTAATAAATAAATTAATTTATATAACATAAAAATAAAATTATAAATTAATTAGTTGCAATTTTTATAAAATTGTTATACGTTAAGACAATTACATCTTTCGTCTCGCCTCACTAATTGATCTAATTCTTATATATGGACACAATTATTTAAGAGTAAGTGTTTATTGTTAACTAGTGTGTAACCCGTCGAAATTCGACGGGAAATTTTGTACATTATTTTTTATTATAGTGTATGAAATGGTATTTATATAAATTATTTTTAAATTTTAATTTTATTTGACTAAGATAAACTGTTGGTACAGTTCAAGCTATAATAATCTCAACAATTTTGATCAGTAATATTTTGTTGAGAGTTAAAATAGATTGTCTTTTTATATAAATTTTTATTTAATAAAATTTCACCAAAAATTAATGTGAGGTTGGAGATTTTAGAAAAACAAAAAGAAAATATTTAAGTATTTTTAACATAGGATATGATGAAGGATTGACACATCGTATTTTTTGTTAATCGTATATAGGAAATCTATCTTATACATGAACATTGTCTCATTCGAACCTTACAAGATTTTGAGATCATCTTGTTTGTAACTTTAAATATCATTATCTCATCTGAAGCTTGTTATATGAGATTTGGCTTACGAGTATCATCTCATCTTCAACTTGAAAAATAAAACATGACTTATGAGCAGACTATAACCGACTTGTGAGCATCATCCCGTCTATAATTCGATAGACCGGAGCTGAGTTCTAAGCATCGCTCATTTGGAGCTTGTATGACCGGAGCTGAGTGTAAGCATTATCTCATTTGAAGCTTCAAAGGTCGGAATTAGGTTATGAGCATCATTTCGTTTGGAGCTTGACAAACCACTTCTAATTTGTGAGCATCATATTGTTTAGAGCCAAAATACTCGTAAGACTATAACTGACTTGCGAGCATCATCTCGTGTGGAACTTGAAAGACTATAATTGACTTGTAAACATCACCTCATCCATAGTTTGATAGATCGGAGCTGAGTTCTAAGTATCACTCATTTGGAGTTTGAAGACCGCAACTGAGTATTTGATTTGAAGCTTAAAGGATCGGAATTTAGTTATAAGCATCATCTCGTTTGGAGTTTCCCGAACCACTTCTAACTTATGAGCATCATATTATTTGGAGCAAAATCAACTTTTAAGTACATCTTGTATGAAGCTTGATAAACCACCTTTGACTTTTTAACATTATCTCATCTGGAGTGATGATTCTCAAAGTTAATTTTGAGAATCATCTTGTCTACAACTATTAAAAAAAAAACATATACCCAGTGGAAATGATTACAAATCAATTGGTCAATTTGATTGTCATTAATTTAATATAAAATATAATTTTGCAACGTTGAATTAATAAAAAAATTATGCAGGCATATCAAGATGAATTAGTTTTAAATATATTAAGCCAAGTTTTACTATATTTTAATTTATTTTATATACAAATATTAGTATTTATAAAATCACCTTATGTTTAACAGGCAATTGGAATTTTTAAGTTTCTCAATGTTAGTATTGTGGTAAACTCGTCATTTTTTTAAAATTGAGTTGGATAACTAACAATTAGACTTTCCACATTTACGCCAAATTGAATTTCCTTCAAACCTACATCAAATAATTGAAATTTTCAATCTGATTATTGATTAATCCAGTTAAACAAAGTAACATATTTAGTTCTAAAAAAATCAATAATAATTAATTCGTATTGTAGTTGGTTGATTTGATTGTATAATAAATAACAACGCTCATTTATTTGATCTATTTTAAATATAATTATTTACTGGCCAACTAAACATCTTCTTTACAATAAGATAACTTGACTAATTAATTAATTAGTTAGCCAAATATATAATTATAATTTTTTTTATCAAAATTTTAATTTAGTTTGATTAATAGTAATTCAGCCAATAACTAAGTTTGTCAAACAATAGAAGTCCATTTATTAACAATGAACTTTTTTTTTTTTTGATCGGGCAAAGTCATGTTTCTTATATATAAATTTCAATATGCTTATCATTGATAGAACACACTTACAAATATTGATTTGCTTTATGTAAACTTATATATATATATATATATATATATATACACACACACTATGTGAGATTCAAATTGCATCATTTTATCTGGTTAGAAGATTACAAAATATATTATTCAATTGACATTTTTAATTTGTAGTATGAAAAAAAAAAAGATCAGGGATTCAAAATTTGTTTAATAAAAAATTCATAAAATACATACTTTCATTTAGGTTATGAACTTAAAAAAGTATCATAAATCAATATGAGATTCAAATTGCATCATTTTATTGTTATAAATTGAATTTTATATAGATTTTACATTTGCTAAAATATAGTAAAGCCACTGTTGATTATAGAATTAATAATATAAATAACATAAGAAAAATGCAATTTATTACATCATTATTTCAATATATCGACTCACATTATTCAATAAATTTATTTATTGACCAAAGTAATATTAGATAAATTAAATTAATTTTTAATAAAAATATAACTATTTATTTGGCCAACTAAAAGTTAATTGACCAAATTAAATTGACGTTGCAAATATATAAAGGATGACATACTACACACAAGTATTTATATAGGCTTTAGTCAAGATAGAGTTTGATTAGAAATCAATGTGGGATAAGAGGCATGCCTTGTAAAAAAAATGAGAATAAAGGAGTATAGAGATTTTTGAAAATAATATATGGTGCCTTACTTTTTGTTCCAATCATTAATTACATTGCATTACATAAACATATGACTTTCTATGATAAATTTGAGGAAAATAGTTATTGATATTAAATGTATAAAAAGTAACGGTTTATAATTGTATTTTATTTATATTTTATTTGGATTTAAGAGTCATGAAATGAAGGATTTAAAAAATTAGAAATTTAAGCATTTTAGAGTGCCACATAGAATAAAGAATGGCTGTAAGAAAAATTAATAGATAAAAAAATAACACAAACAATTTATTAAATAAGTTAAATTGTCCATCTCAATAAAACTCAATTTAAGTTTCTCTTCTGCCACTATTCCAATCTCGACAATTGGAAGTGAAATCAACATTGAATTCTTCTTTATGAAATTGATCGTCTAGAATGTCATTTGATTCGTAAATATTCTATAAAATCATACTCCCTCCGTCCCACTGTAAGTGAGACCTTTTTTTTGGGCACGGAAATTAAGAAATGTATATTTTGTGTGTAGGTGAAAAAGTGAAAAGATGTTTAAAGGAAAAAAAATTACCCAAAAATGAAATAGTCTCACTTACAGTGGGACGCCCAAAATAGAAAGAGTCTCAGATACAGTGGGACGGAGGGAGTACATATTTTGTAAATATGTGTACGTGATATTTTTTATTGAATTAATTATGCTTGAATAATATGCATTTGAAACAATTTTAATTTTATATATACAATATTTTGTTTTGAATATTTGTGTAGATGATTGAACTTATTTTACTATTTCTAGTGAATTAATTATGTGTTGTAAACATGTTGAATTCATACAACAATTATTAAAAAATATGTAGTTAAAATGAGGACTTCAATTCTATTTCTTTGCCGTCGCATCTTCTTTAGGGATGTCAATCGGGTCAATTCATCGGGTTCGGGCCAGCCCTATCGGGTTCCGAGTTAATCGGGTGCGGGCTAATCGGGTTGGGGATTTTTTCGGGTTATAAATCTCCAACCCTAACCCTAAACGTTCGGGTTTCGGGCTAGCCCATCGGGCAAATCGGCTTAAAGGCGTAAAAATAAAATAATCATTTGTATTTTGTTATTTTTAATGATCTAATGTATAATGTATAAAATATACATACAAATCAAAGATATAAATTATATAGCAAGCATTAAATGCAAAAATATGAGATATTGTAAAAAACATCAAGATTACATAACATATAAAATAAGTTGGTAACAATAAAATGTTCAATTTTGTTAAAGAAAAAATAATAAAATATCCAACAATAATTTGAACTCACAGAACCAAAACATCTTAAAAATAAAGAAAAATGAAATGATGAAACTTTATACTAATATTTTATCATTATTTTATTTTTATATCTAAATATTCTAAGTTAAGTACTCAGGTTTCGGGCTAGTCCATCGGGTTAGTCGGATCGACCCTATTGGGTGGCGGGCTATTCGGTTACGGGCTAATCGGTTGTAACTTTTATCGGGTTGAAAATATTCAATCCTAACCCTCTCGGATGACGGGTTAATCGGGCCAGCCCATGGGTTTCGGGCTAGATTGACATTAGTAATCTTCTTCTTCCTTTTGAATCCCAACGTGTGTGCAAGATATTTTGATCAACCATTCTTCATGATTTTTGCTTTGTCCAATAACCAATATTGGGTATATTTACGTGTAGCTTGAATTTAAGCAATGTTATCTCAACTTGTGCATTTATGCTCTATAAATTTGTGGTGTCAAAGATGTAGTCAAGTGTGGAAGTTTTTTATTATAGAAATTGAAATATATAGGTACAAAGCAATATAAAAATGAAAAAGATAAATTATTGTCAATTTGTCATTAACCGTAATTAATATTATTAATTATATTTAATACTCCCTCCGTCCCTGAAATAAGTTCATCTTTTTCCATTTTGGGACGTCCCCCAAATAAGTTCCTCTTTTTATTTCTTCCTATTTTTGGACAACTACCCCACCACTAATAATACTTTATTTATTCTTACTTTTCACTTTTTCACCACTTCCAATACTAATTATAACACTTTTTCACATTTTCACCACTCTCAATACTAATTATAACATATTTTTTTTCCACTATCAATACACTTTACCATTTTCCTTAAAACCCGTGCCGTCCCCAAAGAGGAACTTATATTGGGGACGGAGGGAGTATTTAATTTAATGTCTTCAATTGTGCTATGATAAAGTTATTGTGTTCACTACTACAAAAGTTTACATACATAACAGTGCATAGATAACGGTTTTTTTCAAAAACCGTTATGTATGAGCGCACTTTTAGAAATAGATAACAGTTTTGCAAAAATCCGTTATCTATGTAGTGTTGTCTATATGCATAGATAACGGTTTCAATTAATTCGTTATGTTTTTGCGTTATCTATTAGTTACATACATAACGGTATTACAAACCGTTAAGCCGACCGTTATCTATGTGCGTATTTTTGAACTCTTAGATAACGATTATTGAAACCGTTAACTAAAAGTGTTATGTATGTTATTATTTCATTTAATTTTTTATTTTCATAATTAATTTATTAATTAAATAATTTAAAAATATTGTATAATTCTATCTCTCATCTCTTCCCCAAATCTGGAGAAAGAAGGAGTTGACTGCTGCCGCGTCGCTCCGACAGTGGTTGCCCGACGCCACCGCCGCTGAAGCAGCGCAGCCTGGAGACCTCCAGCTACCGCCTCGCTCGGAGCCGCCTCCGACCTCGCCGACCCTCAGCTGCGCGACTGCACCGCGTGACCGGTCTCCAAAAGATCCTACTGAATTCCTTCACACGATGAGGGCTCTGGTGCTTCGTTTTTAAGGCCGGAACCAGATCCATCTGAAGTATTTCCCGTTTTCTCCACATTCCCATCAGAGGAACTGCCAGTTCGAGCGGGGGAAACTGTATTACCAGATCTCGGCCGCGTGCTCATCTTTTTTTCACGAGTTTTTTTCTCGATCCGGTCGGCGGCGCTGATAGCACGCCGCGCCTGCCGATCCAGACTCCCCACCGCGAGGGCTCTTCTCCGGCCGACCGCGACTCCAGACTCTCCACCGGCGCTCAAGGCTCAGCTGCTCAGAAAGTGGCGATCTGCACAGAGAGGAAAGGGGATCCGGTCGAGCTCTCAATCGCAGACCCTAGGAGCCGCCGCTGTCGCCGCCGCCTTCTACAATAGCCACCACCAAGGTAGAATCCCTAATTATACATCCCTTACGCAAATCTCATTCCAAATCCCTAATTTTTGAACTTTGTTGGTAACAATATGATTTAGATTAGGGCTTTTGCTCGAACTTTGTTGCAATCCTTGTTTAATATACCCACTCCTAAGTCAGCCGAACAAGAACCTAACAAAATGAACTGGAGAAACATAGTTAAGAAAATGGTTTCCCTTCGTCAAGGATTTACAGATGATGAAATTGAACAGAAACAGCAGCATATCCATGGTACTTACAAAAAGTCTGATAAATATGTTTGCTGATTGGCTATATTCTCTCTTAATTTTTTATTTGTTTGGTTATTGCTGATGCATATTGATTTTTGTTCTCTGCTGCTGCATCAGTTCCCCTTTTCTGCTGCTGCATCAGTTCCCCTTTTCTGTTTGCATATTGGTTTTTAAACCGTTGTGTATGACACCTATAATAGATAACACCACTATACACAACGCTTTTTTTGCTCATAGATAACGGATAAAATCCGTTATCTATGAGCGTTTTTCTAGTAGTGGTTGGATTGTATTGATTGATTGGTAACCGTCAAAAATGGCATATTGAATAGAAGGAAAATAAAAGAGAAACTTTGAAATTTATGATTAAAAGGTATAAATTGGAAGATTTAAAAAATTAAAAATTAAAAATTCCAATAATTTCATATATGATTGAGGATAAATGTGGTGTCTCTAATGTGTATTGTTATATAAAATTAATAGATAGATAGAATGGAAATTGTGGTAATTGCAAATGATTGTTAAGAATAATAATAATACTATTATGATTATAAATATAATATAGAATTAAAAATAAATAAATGCAAAATGTAAAATTTAGAAGAAAAAAAAAAGAATAAACGAAAAGGTATAATAAATATATAGAGATGATTTGATTGAAAATTTGTCATTAATTGTGTAGTTAATGAAAGGTGCTTGCATTAGGGTGAATATTATGGTAAGACTATAAGTATTAGAAATATAAAATAGAATTAACAATGAATAAAATATGAAATTTAGAAAAAAAAGAATGGAAGAATATGAGGATGCCACCTAGGAGAGAGAATTGTTGTAATGGCTTCAATATGTAATGCTATATATAATAGATAGATGTTATGGCCATTTGATTATGGCTTATTTTATGATATAAATATCACATATTTAGTCTTTTATTGTGTAATTAACGGTCTTTACTTTTGTCCCAAATGTATTAGGCCCAATTGAATAGGATAAAAAAGAAATATAGGCCCAATGAGTAAGGATAGAAGGAGTATATATATTTTAGCATTCAAATTAAAAGTTAAAAGTATAACATATATAATGTGTCGATGACCCTTAAAACACTTGCATGCATGTATTCTTTATGCATTTTCATTTTCATAATATAATGGCTACCATTTATAAATTTCCATTCCCCAAGTACTTGTGTACTATAAAAGTTACAATACATATAAGATGTAGTTTCAGTTGGTTTCTATTTTTCGTGAGAAATAAAAATAATGGATAAATTAATAAAAATTATGAATAAATTAATATAAGTCATGAATAGTCGTATCCAGTTAATATGATGAAAATCTCACTCATTTTAAGATTTGAACCTAAATAAAAGTAATGTGTATTCATGTGTTACATTGATTTACTCGCGAGTGTTCACACTCATTCTTAATTCTCAATATATTTAGCATTCTCAACGTAATATTTATATATATATATATATGATTAATTAATTAAATGTCGCAGTTATTATCATATATATATAGGGAGAGGTTCTAATAAATTTTTTTTTTAATGTGAGAAATAAGAACTAATTTTGGCCATTTATTTTTCAAATTCTACGGTTAAGATTATCTTTCAATATTTTGTTGTCTTTTCCGTGCAACTATAAATACCATACCATGCAACAACAGATATCAAAGATTTCACAATTTTGTTTTGTGCAACTACGAATATCATACTATGCAACAATCATCTGTACAATTGTTCGGAAAAAAAAATCTTCATTCTTTACACGAATAACTATTCATGCAACAACAAACATTAAACTGTGCAACAACAGAAAACAAAGATAACAAAGATTTTACAACTTTCTTTTGTGCAACTACGAATATCATACCATGCAACAATCATTCGTACAATTGTTCGGAAAAAAAAAAAAACTTCATTCTTTACACTATTCGTGCAACAACAAACATTAAACTGTGCAACAACAGAAAACAAGATTTTACAACTTAATTAGTAGAATCATAACCGTTGGTTCTCAGTTCCTATATTAAGGAGGGTTTCTATATTAACCCCACTATATATATATATATATATATAGAGAGAGAGAGAGAGAGGGAGGAGGGTGAAAAATGAGAATAACGAATAAGCTAATATAAATCGGTGAATAAGTTGTTTATAATGCATGAACAATAGTATATTATCAATATGGTGAAATTTTCATTCTTTATAGGATTCGAATCCAAGTGAAATTTTTGTAAATGAGTTATGTTTGTAAATGAGCTAAAAATGCATAGTGTTTTATAAAAATGAGCCTATATATTTCAAACATTCGAAAAAGAAAAACGAAATAAATTGAAAGTCTGGAAGCTAGTGTTCGAATAACTTAGATATTTCTACAAAATTAAAAAGGTTCTACCAATTAATTTTGCTTCAGCCACTTGTTTATAATAATTCACATATATATCATTACTTCCTCTCAAAATTTTGTAGTCAAATATTCTAAACTTTTTGGACATCAAATGTGAATCAGAGAGGATTATAATTTCCATAAAAACTGCTGGGTCGTCTGTCACATTAATTAATCTAACAATTTTTCTTATTTATTTTGACTCCCAAAATGCTGGCATTTTTAATAGCGACATAGAAACTTTTGTATAAAATGGTAGCTTCACAACTTCAGAATTAATTAAATAACAGAAATCAAAGCCTAAAAATGGAGATATCTTCCCAATATTATTTCCTTATTCTCCTACTCCTACTTTTCCATTCTTTGCAAAACTCTATATTTGCCATCAACACAGATTTTTCTTCTCTCATTGCCTTGAAATCCCACATAACCTCAGACCCTCACAACATACTGATGAAAAACTGGAGCTCCGAAGCCAGCATGTGTAGCTGGATCGGAGTTACTTGTGATTCACGTCGTAATAGGGTGACTGAGCTAAACATACCGCTCATGGGCCTTGTGGGCACCATACCACCAGAGATCGGAAATCTTTCTTCTCTCGTCTCGTTGAATATGAATGAGAACTCTTTCCATGGCCCCATCCCTCCATCCATCTTCAATATCTCGTCGTTAGAGGTTTTGGAATTACGAAATAACAATTTATCGAGTAGTCTCCCAAGTGATATGTGCAAGCATAGTCTTCACAAGCTCAAACGACTTCGTATTTCTTTCAATGAGTTGTGTGGAGATATACCGTTGAGCTTGGGCCAATGCTCGCAGCTTGAGTATCTTTCCTTGCGTAGCAACAATTTTGGTGGGCAAGTGCCGACGCAAATTGGGAACATCACACTACTTCAGTTTCTAAGCTTTGGTGCCAACAACTTAAGTGGTAAGATTTTACATTTTGCTCATTCCTAACTTGTTTCTTTAAATTAAATGAGTGCTTCAATGAAGAGGCATAAATTCCATTTAATACTCCATTCGTCCAAAAAAAATACTCCTTCCATCCCACTTCAATTGAAACTTTTACTTTGGGCACGGAGATTAAGAATAAAGGGTTGGGTGTGTAAAGAAGGTGGAGACCATTTGTTTAACGTGTGTAGAGAAGGTAGGGACCACATGCTATTTTTGGAAAGTGTCAATTGAAGTGTGACAAACAAAAAAGACAAATGTGCCAATTGAAGCGGGACTAAGGGAGTATGACTTAAGGGAGAGTGACACGAGTAATTCCAGAAAAATTGTGTTGTTTATTTAATGAGAGGAGAATGGGGCTCACAAATTAAGAAATGTGGAAAAGGTTAATTAAGATAATGAGTGGAGAAAGAAGCCCACAAATTAGCCAAATCATTACTAAAAATAAATTATGACATATTTTCGTGTGGACGGACCAAAATGGTAAATTATGTCATATTTTCGTGGATGGAGACTATTATAGGTTTCCAGTGAAACTATTATAGATATTGCTTCATCTTTCTATATACTATCATAATTGGATTATGTTTTATGCAACTTTACAAGGTACTATTCCAAAAGAGATTGGGAACTTGACAATGCTTCAGATATTGGACCTTGGTGACAACAAGTTATTTGGTAAGATCTTTATCTCCATGCTCTGAATGTCCCTACATTTTTTGTTTCAATTATTGGTCTAGGAATGATCGTTTTATTTTCAATATTCCATTTTAATTCTTTTCATTTCTAGGCTTCGCACTTGAAATTTTTATTAAATTATTTATTTATTTATTTTAATACTATCATGCATGCATATTTATATGTCATAAAGGGTTTTATTGATGCTAAGGGTTGGATCGGAATTCGCACTCGAACTGATTTTGATTTCATTACAAACTGACAGGTGATATTCCAGAAGAAATTGGTCGTCTGACTAATTTAAAAGGTTTAAGCATGAATTCCAACAAGTTGACGGGCCATTTGCCAACAATAATTTTCGGCATGTCTTCGTTGGAATATTTCGATTTTACCTCCAATATATTGAATGAATATTTCGGCATGTCTTCCAACAATTTTTTTTACCATTCAACGCCGTTTCACCATGCTCTTATTGGTTTCAATTATTGGTTTAGAATATTTTTTTTAGACGAATTATTGGTCTAGAAATGATTGTTTTATTTTCAATATTCCATTTAATTCTTTAATTTCTAGACCAATAATTGAAACCAAAATTGTAAGGTTGAGATCTAGTGAGAAATGAGAATAACGAGTAATTAAGCTAATATAAATTCATGAATAAGCTTTTTGTAATTAATACATGAATCATCGTAATTCAATTAATTGGAGAAATTTTGTCATTTTCGGGATTTAATGAAGTTTGAATGCATTGTTCGTGCATTACAAAACCTTATTAGTAGATTTATACTACTTAAGTGGTAAGATTTTACATTTTGCTCATTCTTAACTTGTTTCTTTAAATTAAATGAGTACTTCAATGAAGTGGCATAAATTCCATTTAATACTTCGATATTGTTTGGTTGAGCTTATAAGCTCATTTAAAGTGTTTGGCAAAATAAGCTCCTAAAGAGCTTATAAGCTGTCAAAATTAATTATAAGTTCCCAAAAAAATAAGTTCATCTACCTAAACTTATTTTCTCATTATCTTATAATCAACACTCGTTTTACAAAAATAATTCAAGTATGATTTTTTATTTTCATCATATATCATTCTAAATTCATTTCTCATCTATTTTCTCTCTCTAACAAAGATTCTCTCTCTCTAACTAAATTTTTTTTCTCTAGATCTAGCTAGTTATCCAAATAATTTACAACTTATAAGTTTTAAAAAACTACGTCTTATAAGCTCTTTAAAATAAGTTTAGCCAAACACCCCCTTCATCCGTCCAAGAAAATATGACCTAAAGGAGGATGATACATATTTTAAGAATATATATATTTGTATTGTTTATTTAGTGAGTGGAGAAAGAGACTCACAAATTAAGAAAAGTGAAAAAAAGTTAATTTCAGATAGTGAGTGGAGAAAGAGACTCACGAATCAATCAAATTATTACTGAAATATAGATTATATCATATTTTTTTGGACGACCAAAATGATAAATTAAATCATATTTTCGTGGATGGAGAGTATTATGTTTCTAATGAAACTATTATAGTTATTGCTTCATCTTTCTATATACTCATATAATTGCATTATGTTTTGATGCAACTTTACATAGGTGATATTCCAAGAGAGATTGGGAACTTGACAATGCTTCAAATATTGGACCTTGGTGACAACAAGTTATTTGGTAAGATCTTTATCTCCATGCATGCTCTAAATGTCCCTACATTTTTTGTTTCAATTATTGGTCTAGAAATGATCGTTTTATTTTCAATATTCCATTTAATTACACCAAATTTTGAATATTTAATTATACAGGTCCTATTCCAAGAGAGATTGGTCTTCTTACTAATTTGGAGGTGTTGAACTTAGCAAGTAACAGACTAATTAATGGATCATTACCAAAAGAGATTGGGAACATGACAGCTCTCCGCTATTCAACGCTTAATGGAAATAATATAAGCGGTACGATATTTTGTATTTCTATCTCTTTAATTAGTATACAAGTAAAAAAAAAATCTCTTTAATTAGTATTCATTATTTCTTTCATTTATAAATTGACAAGTTGTACTATTTGCAATTTTATATCCAATTTATCGAGTTTAAATTTGTTTTAGGTCAATATTTTAAGGCGATTTACAAAAATAGGCCTTTTTAAAAAAAATTATAGAAATAGACTAATTATTTTAAATTTCGGCATTTGTGAGCCACAATTGACCCAATCAGCTATTTAGGTCCAGATTTGGGCCTAAGTCCAATTGTGACATTAAGGCACTGAATTTGGTCCAAAAACGCCAAAATTTAAAATAATTGGGCTAATTCTACGTTCCAAAAAAAAAAAAAAAACATTAGTCTTTTTTGCAAACTAACTAGAAATAATTATTTGAAAGAATTTTAAACTTGAATTTATTTCATCATCCTAGAAATTTGAACATTTTTGGTCGATATCGGAATATTCCTTATCTCGTAAATTTACTTTCAATTTTAATTTTCTATTTATAATCTGACAGGTGAAATTCCAAAGGAAATTTTTCGCCTTAATGAATTAGAGCATTTGAACATTGGATACAACCAACTTGATGGATTATTGCCGAGTGAGATAGGGAACACATCTATTCAATGGTTGTGGCTTTACTACAATCATCTGAGCGGTATGGTTTTATGTCTCATTTTGCTCTTTAATTTGATTCACACTGATATGTCCTAAAACTTATAAATTAAAGTGTCATTAATTTTTAAAAATTAAACCCTTTTTTTTAAAACACTGTATGAGTTTCGATGGGCTCGACAAAATTAACATTGTAGCATATATATTTGGATAGGGATGGCAACGGGTCGGATCTGGACCGGATCTAATCAATATCAGATCCAGATCTGTTTTTATCTATCAGATCCAGATCCGGATCCAGGTCTGCGGATCTGAAAATTTTGGATCCAGATTCGTGGGTCCGCGGGTCAAAATGATCTACTATTTTTAAATTAAATTCAAAAAAAGATTCACAAAATCAACAACATCTAATTTTCATCATGAAAAATATTGCACAAAATACATTCATGCAATACAAAGTCTCAACATAGAAAATCAAGTCATCAAAAATTCAAAATAATTCTAATTTGTCTATTATTTTTAATTTTTAATATATCTAATATTATTAATAAAAATAAATATAAAAAATAAATAATATATATTAAATAAAACGGATCCACGGGTCGGATCTGGGTCGGATCAGGATCTCAAATTTCAAGATCCAGATTCAGATCCGTTTTAAAAAATGAGATCCAAATTTGCGGATCCAAAAAATTGAGATCCAAATCCGTAAAAACAAATCTGGATCCACGGATCTGGACCGGGTCCAGGATACATTGGCATCCCTATATGTGGACACCCAATACTTGTTGATGGAGATGAATTTTCTGAAAATATTTTAAAACATTTTTTGTTAGAATGAACATTAAAATTCATCTTAGTCAGCAAGCACCAGACATCAACCCATGCCAAAATATTTATCTCCTGAAGTCCTCATAACTCAAGCTTTGATTTCTCATGACTTGAATCATGATCCAGATGGTGGTAATTTGAAAATTTGGATCACCAATTTAATTGCAAAATATTGAAAGGTTGGAGGAGTACTTGTATGTTAGGTTTTAAATATCTAACTGAAATTGCAAAGTCTCTCCGAGCCAGTGATTTAAATGATAACTAGCATTTGCACCCGTGCAATGCACTTAGTTTGTTTTTATATTTCTAATTTATACATAAAAAAATGATATTAATTCAATTATCATATTTATATACATAATAAAAAATATAATTATAACAAAATATATTTGATCTGAATATACAAAAAAAAGATCACGATAATAAAAATCGATATTATGAAAAGCAAAAAAAAATGAAAAATAAAAATAAATAAAGATTTATTCAATAAAAGACGAGAGAGGAGAGATAATTTTATTAAGGGTTATATATATATAATTTTTACATTTTAAATCCAATATTTGTATAAATATCAAACTGAAGCTCTTGTCGTGCTCTTTAATTTGATCTGAATATCAAATATTTTATAATTAGCCGAATTTCATAATTTTGGAAAATAAAATAAAATAGAAAACGATAAGATAAAGAAAAAAAAAAGAACAAATATAATTTACAAAAAAATCTCAATTTTATTATAATCTTAAAATCATCATTCAATTTTAAAATTGATATCAAATTAAAAATTACCTTTTTAATATAAATAAAGATTGTTCATATATTACATTATTGAAAATTGAAAATTGACTTACTTAACCCTTACACAAAATAAACTTATAGGTCCAATTCCACCCGCCATTGGAAATCTATCACAGCTGAATTATTTAGGACTCCAATTCAACGAATTAAGTGGAGAAATCCCACCATCTATTTGCAACTTGAGATCCCTTCATGTTCTGCTCTTATGGAGTAACAAATTGAGAGGAGCAATTCCCCAGTGTTTGGGAAACCTCAACAGTTCATTGGTTGTCCTTCATTTGAGTGCAAATCAAATCACTAGCCTTCAATCAACATTTACAAAGGATTGCAGTCTTCAGTCACTTGACATCAATGGCAACAAATTGAAAGGAACACTACCTCAAACCCTAGTCAACTGCCAAGCTCTGAGAGGCATTGACCTTGGTGATAATGAAATACGAGGCGCGTTTCCCTTCTGGATGGAAACGCTCCCTCAACTTCGCGTCCTCATTTTGAGGTCTAACAAGCTTGATGGTGAGATGTCGGCTGCCTCAGAGACGGAGCATCCGTTTCCCAGGTTGCAAGTCTTGGATATATCGAGGAATGCATTTTCTGGCTCGCTACCTGATAGATATTTCAAGAATTTCCGAGTCATGATAGATGCCAAGGAAAATATGACAGGTGATCACAACGATTTGTATCATCAATTCATAAACTTGACGTTCACTTTAAAAGGTTTGAATCAAACGTTGCAGAGACTGTTGGTTACCTTTACAACGATTGACTTATCCATGAATAGATTTTCTGGGAGCATTCCACCAACTATAGGAAATCTTAATTCTCTAAGATACTTGAATTTGTCTAATAATAGCCTCACGGGGCATATGCCTTCGACTCTTGGAAGCATGAGCCTGCTTGAATCGTTGGACTTGTCGTCGAATAGATTGGGTGGAGAGATTCCGAGTGAGCTGGCAAGGTTGACATTTCTCGCGAAATTTAACCTTTCAATGAATAATCTTGTGGGGCGAATACCACAGTCTGGTCAACTTTCTACGTTTCAGAATGATTCGTATATGGGAAATCCGGGGTTGTGTGGAGCTCCGTTGACGAAACAGTGTGAAAGAATTGATGGAAACTCAATGGTGCCGAATGATGATGACGAGGAGTATGGATTTGTAGATGGATTTGGGTGGCGATGTGTTGTGTTGGGGTATGCGTGTGGATTTGGGGTTGGAATTGGTATTGGTTATTTGGTTATTCGATATGCAAGACCAAAATGGTTAGTGGAATTCTTTTTTGGCGTTGGATATAAGTATAAGATGAAGAGAAGAAATAGAGCAGCAGCAACACCAAGGAGGAGGTGATGATCAAGACAAAAAATGTGGTTTTCTTTGATTTGGAAACTCTCGCATGCAAAGGAATAAGATTGTTATACCAGTGGTGGACACATTGTGGTTATCCACAATGGGTATGTGATCGGTTAATTTGCAAATAATGCTTCTTTTGAGTAATTTGTAATGTAATATTTATGTATTGGGCTCATGCTAGTATATATGAGAACTTTTGTACCAAGCAACTGTTTAATTTGAATTAAGCTTATACTCTCTCCTAAATAAATGTCGAGATTTGATACAAGTATTCACCATTGGTTTTTCTTATGTTCATTTCTAAATCATAGTTATGTAAATTGTTAAGTTCTTGAAATGAATATAGTTTAACGAGGCAACATAGCCAAAACCTTTTATCATAGAAAATTCTAATCATATATACAAATAAAAATATGGAAATAATAGCATTTCTGACTAAAATACATTCTTAGTATGTAGTAGTATAAAGGGTTAATAGCCAGAAAATACACGAACTTTCATCGAAATTGCATATTGCACACGACCTTCAAAAATAGCCCCATAATACACCACCTTTTAATTTAGTCGCAAATTGCACCTTTGAAGTACCCAATCGTGATGCAATTTGCGACTAAATTAAAAGGTGGTGTATTATGGGCTATTTTTGAAGGTCGTGTGCAATATGCAATTCCGATGAAAGTTCGTGTATTTTCTGGCTATTAACCCTAGTATAAAATATACTATGACACACTTTTTCGCAGTTACACACTTTTATGTTATTACACACTTTTGCGAAAAAATATGTAATAATATTAAGGGTATAATTGTACATTTACATTAGAAAATGCTAGTTTTTTCATATTTTTATTTGGGTGGACATTTTTTCTTTTTCTTATACAAGAAAGACTAATTGAGCCCATTAATTTTAGTAGTTTAATATTGAATTAAAATTTGGCGACTTGCTAAGAATGCATGTATAATAAGAGGTTTATATTTTTGAAGAATTTTAGTTGGGACAATTTAAATATAATTAGTTACGTCTTTATAATTATCTAATACAAGTATAATTAGTAGAAACTTTTCATGTTTTTGATATACTATTACATTGTTTTCAATTGTAATTCTGTTTACGATTCGATTCTTTTACGTATAATCATTGTCCTTACTTATATTACGAGTTATGACTTTTAATATTGTTGTGGTATCGCCTCACCGCCGATTCACCATTTTCACGCACCTAAGCCTGATTTTAGTTAGTTTTCGAAGCTCAGCTACACAGAAACTCTTGTATAGACCACGCACACGTTAGCTATCTGGTTGTTCGAGTTAGACGTGCTCTTTAATTCCTACTCAAAGAAAAAACATCAAGAGAAAGGAATTAATGTGTGCAGCTGTCGAAGGAAGTAAACAAAGAGAGATAAGGAAATAGGGCAGCAAGGTGACTGCCTGGAGCAGCAAAAACTGTCCGAAGACGACGCAACATCAACGGCTGCCCATGGACGATGCAGCAACAACCGTCTCTCGGCTCAAATCTCGATCTCTCTCAAACTAAAGTGTAGTCCTCCTCCAGCAACACCACGTTCTGGCAACTACTCCATTGCCATGTAGTTGCCACGTAGACGCCATGTAGATGTCATGTCATTTTTTGGTGAGCCACGTAGATGTCATGTCGTTTTTTAACTTGGGAAAAATGAAATTGGAGTCAAAATTGAACAACTAATAAAGTTCTTGTGTTTTATTGAACTTTTATAAATACACGTCAAAAATGGATTTTGGCCAAAGCTGGTGCATTTATATTCAATTTCCCCTTTTATTTACTAATTAAATTTTGTAATTTGAAGATTGTAATTCGTACATGTTTACTTTGAATTTAATAATAGTACGAATTTTATTATAGTTGAGTGTTATAATTTTATTTTATTATAGTCTTCAACAATTAAATTAAATACTCCCTCTGCCCACAAAATGAGTACCCATATTTTCTTTTTAGTCTGTCCACGAAATGAGTACCCATTTTTTTTTTGGCAAGTGTACCCCATAAAACTCTTTAATTAATACACTAAAAATGTGAAACTCTTATTCTATTCACACTACACCCAATACATTTCTTAATATCCGTGTCGTTCAAAAATGGATACTCATTTCGTGGACCCATGGAGAATAATGTAGTAAATTAATTATTTAATTATAAAGGAAAAATATACACAACACTCAAACTCAAACATATGCCCAACATAACATAAAATAAAAACCCGACACCTACAAATTCAAGCCCAACATAACACAAAAAAATAATAACTTGAAGCAGAACTCTGCTCGTGCTCGCCGAGCTAAAAAAAAGAAACCATATTGCCTGCTCGTCTACTCCTCGATCCAAGGTGCTCGTCTTCCCTAGTTCCTCTCCTATTTCACTATTTGGCTCCCATATATTAATTTAAGATATTCACTATTAAATCCTAAAATTCTAAAATAATTTGATTCAATGATCAATAGTAAATATAAATTGGTGATTTGATTGAGTGGACGATGCAAATTATTAATTTTTAGATTTATAATAATTGTATATATATTTGTAAATTGTAGATCAATTTTTGAATGATTGTTTGGTCATGTTCATTAAAAATTATATATGTTTCTTTTGTATTTTGAAGTACTTCCTCCCGTCCCCCATATTTATTTATATGCACACCTTTCCTTTTTAGCACGTCCCCAAATTTATGCATACCTTTCATTTTTAGTACGTCACCCAAATTTATGCATACTCTATTTTTAGACAGTACCCCAAATATAATTTTCATAATTTTATCCTTGTAACTTACACTATTTACCCACAATCTACTTAACAATATCCTCATTGTGAGACCAATTTCTCCACTATCAACACTTCAACCAACTTTTTATTAAAACTTGTGTCGATATCAACTATGCATACTTATGGGGGATAGAGGAAGTCTATAACTTTAAAACTGAAAAATGTTATCAAATGTACTAATTAAGTATTTTTTATGTTTATGATTGTATCAAATTAGAATTATTTGTCGCACCCCTAAATGCAAAATCCTGGCTCCTCCATTGCGGCCCGAAACCTTCTCCATACCCAAACGTGCCTATCACAATTTATCCTATTGGTGAATCGTGAACCGCTGATTTAAGCTCAGAGTCGATGGTTTTCGGGCCGTGAACAACCCTAAATAGAGCAGTGGAACGAACATTTAGGCACATAACCATTGCCTGTATAAGAATTTTTACCTCGAATTATTGTAGTCGTAGCAGCAGAAGAGCTTTAGGAAAAAATAATATAAAATGCTGATTGGAAATTTTACACAAATTACTATGTTTGAAACTTTGAATTGGTGAAAATGTATTTATTTATATAAAAGAAAATAGAGGTGCGTCGTTTGAGGAAAATGAAAATTAATTTCACAACCGATTTCTAGACTACGAGTTGCGCCTAACTAGTCATTAGGTGGGCTTAGTAAATTCCAAATGATTTAAGGCCCAACCACTGTATGGCTATTAATAAGAAAGGGTAATTTTAAACATAGCCTCCAATTTTTTCAATATAGCCTCCCAATTTAAAAAATAATAAAAATAATAAGGCATGTCCTATTATACCCTTATAACCTCTGCTTTTAAATTCTAAAAAAATTACAATTAGTAAAATTCGAAAAGAACAATATAGCCCCCCCAAAATAGTTAAAAACTTAAAATCATATAGCCTCCCATCAACACTTTCTTTTTTTTTTTTGATCAGAAAAAGAAAACTTTTTATAGAAGATAAAAGGTTCACAAGGTACCAGGAGTACCGAGCTCAAACCGAGAAGTACAAAAAGGTCTTCACCACCCCAACAAAGGGTGAAAGAAAAGAAAAGATTCACCAAGAACAGCAAGAAAGCAAAAGGAATCTTCCCAGAACAAGATCAGCGGCAGAAACTACAATGTGAGGGTTAAAAGATTTGAACACGAGAACCACCTCCTGAACTCCAGATTTTTAGGCGTCAAGAAGAAAGCCGCTTGCCATCCCCAAGTTCTTGATTTGATTTCCGCCAACAATTTACCATTATTCCATTTACCACCATTGAATCTACATTCATTGCGTTCTCTCCACAAGGACCAAACAGTGCAAATCCAAATCCCCGTGAGCAAAGGTGTGCTCGACTTCTCTCCAAGATGACGGAAAGCATTACAATGACTAGCGGCCTTACTGTGGAGGGCAGTTTCCACCCCGATCCAGTCAAGAATTGCATCCCACAGCTCCTTAGATTTCTCACAGTTGAAAAAGAAATGGTCGGCTGATTCTTTCTCAACTTCGCACGCCGTACATAAGGATTCGGAGGCCGAAAGAGGAATCTGCCTTCGTAACAGATTATCACATGTTGGCAACCTCCCTTTGAAAAGCCTCCACATTAAAGTCTTAGCTTTAAAGGGCACTTTTGCTTCCCAAATCAGTTGGAAGTCTCCTTCAAGTTCACGAGGATAATTAGAAGCCAAAGTCCCTCTTGCCTCTTTGTAAGCCGATTTGACTGAATGCACTCCATTTTTATCTGCCATCCACCTCCATCCATCGCACCTACCTGCAGTCAAAGTAACACTTGAGAGAGTAGATTTCAGATTTTCAAGGGACTCAATTTCTCTTCCCCTCAGATTGCGTTCCCAGCCAAAATTCCACTCCCAATTTCCATTGACCCAATCCCCCATACTTTGTATTGAGCCTTCCTTATTGTTGCTGATCCGGTACAATCTCTGAAATTGATCTTTAAAGCTCCTCTCCCCTTTCCAACAGTGATGCCAGAATTTGAACAGATCACCTTCCCCAACATGAACTTCCAAATTTTTTCTAAGCCATTTACCTTTTTCTCCGCAGCTAAGATCAAGGACTTTTTTCCACCATCCTGGTTTCGCAGCCCTTCCCCCTTTGAAATAGAAGCCGCTGTCGTCCCAGCACAAATCACCATGACACTCCTTAATGACTCGAACCCATAATGACTCTTTCTCTGAGATGAATCTCCAAAGCCACTTGGACATAAGTGCTTTATTGAAACTTTCAAGGTCTTTAATCCCCAAACCGCCTTCCTTGATACCCAAACAAAGATCTTCCCACTTAATCCAGTGAATCTTCCTTGCCGAAAACTCATTTCCTCCCCACAAAACTCATTGCCGAAAACTCATTTCCTCCCCATCAACACTTTCTCATTTCGATTAATTTTCAAATCAAATTTCAACTAAATCTCTTATTTATTTTTTGCTTTTGCCCATTGATATTTAATCAGATATAGAATGGTAACTTTGGTTTCCATTGGCAGCCTACCTCCCCTCGACGTAACCAGGATTTTGCTTCATCATCATTGTCCGCATCAATTATCTGTTATTGTTGTTGTTGCTGCTAGTTTGATTTAATTTATGCTTTAAGAATCACAAAAAAATTGCTACTACATCACAACAGGAGCCTAAAATCCGAATTAGGCAAATTATCTCCATTATCATCGTCATCAAAAAGACATGAACATGACTATTCCATTTTTATTTTCAGTAATCCATCTACTTCTTCTCACAAAAACCACAATTGAAATATGAAAAGCCACGTAATTGTTAAAATAGTACAGAAATAAACATATTAGAAAGGGAAAGTTGTAAAATCATATTGTCTATCGTTGTTGACAGCAACCAAGGAGCATAAACCGACGACGTGATCTGGTGGATCAAGGCGGCGGTGTATCAGACGACAGCCAAGGAGCAGAAAACGATGAAGGGATTTGGCGTATCAAGGCAACGATGACGTGAGACAATAGCATTGCTCTAGGAGGAAGAAAAGGCAAAACAAATGGTGTTGTGGCTACAATAGAAAGGAAAGCGACGAATGATCCATTCTACATATTTGATTAAATATCAGTGGGCAAAAGCAAAAAATAAATAAGAGATTCAGTTGGAATTTGATTTGAAAATTAATCGAAATGAAAAACTGTTCATGAGAGGCTATATGATTTTAAGTTTTTAACTATTTTGGGGGCTATAATTATTCTTTTCGAATTTAATTGTAAATTTGTAGAATTTAAAAGTAGAGGTTATAAGGGTATAATAGGACATGTCTTATTATTTTTATAATTTTTTAAATTAGGAGGCTATATTAAAAAAAATGGGGGCTATGTTTAAAATTACCCAATAAGAAAATAGGCACACAAGATTTTATTTCATAAAATACCCAAATATATCATAGGCGAAATGGTGTTGTGACAAAGTAATTGCAATATTGTGTGAGTGCGTTGGCCAAGCGGTAAGGGGTTAATACATATAGTCAAAGCTTTTGGATTCGAATTCATCTGCAACCTTTAAATTTCTTTATTTAATACTGTTAGTAATACCGAAATTCAAGATCTTAAAAGCGAGGGTAATAAACATTTAACTCCAAGATATATTACACATGATTTACTTAACGACCATCCAGAAATAACGATTGTCTCTTTCCTATAGTTTGTGGGTTAATTTTTTTTCAAATTTGGCATATAAGAGTGCACGTAATGAAATCGAATTTTTCTTCTTAAAATAATAAAAGATGGAATAGTTTAATTTTTCCCATTGGGTGACTAACCCCAAATAGTCGTATATAGTCTGGAATCACGAGCACCCCATATTTGTTGATACAACATGAATTAATAATGATACACACACTCTTTATTCACTTAAGCAGTGGTCCAAACATTTGAATTCGCTAGTTAATATTTACTATATTTAATCGTTGGACCACATATATAAGAATTAACGACCTTAATTAAGTTTGGCCAATAGTGCCATACATGTGTAGGATTTTCTTTTATGTTATATTCTCGTTGCAGAAAATTTTCATTTTTGTGAAATAGTACTAAACACATAGAAAATTATTTGTGATTTTTTCTTATATACTGTCATTCGTGCACCATGTAGAAAGAAATGTTGTGGTTAATCATATTATAATTCTTGACTTTATATCAATTAATACATTGGTTTTCAAAAGTTTGTCTGAGATTGATGCTCACACTACAAAAAAACTCGAAAATTAACGACAAATCCATCGTTAAAAAAGCAAAGTTAACGACAGATCCGATTTTTTTATTTTTAAAATTAAATTTCATCGTTAATCCATTGCTAATGAATAATTTAATTTAAAATTAAATTTATTCTTATTGTTTTCACCGTTAATTAATACTTTAATATATTAATCAGACGAATAACATAAACACGTAATAATTAAGAGTTAAATTAATGCTCAGCTCGGCGAAGGGTATATATATTTAGGTCAAAATATAATATTAAAAAACTCAGTAAGATCATTTAAATAAAATTGAACTCTATCTATAGCCAACTTATATTATTCCACACAAGTTGAAGAAATTCTTAAGATATGTCTCATTAAAAAGGACTTGGATAAACCATTTATTTAAGCAGGCGAGGGACACTATCACAAAGAGTCAAAGATTATTAGTACTCACTCCGTCTCATTACAAATATCTCATTTTCACAATAGGATGTCCCGTTACAATTGTATTATTCTTTTTTTTACAACATATTCTATTTCTATACCTAATATTTAAACAATTTTTATCAATTCATTTTATCTACTAATTACATATTTCTTAATCTATGTGTCCAAAAGTAACGAGATATTTATAATGAGATGAAGTGAGTATTATTTTGAGAAGTACGTATCTGATAATTGTGATTTAATATATAGTAATATTAAAATAAAAAAGTGGAATAAAAATGAAGGATTAATTGTGTATGAAGTTTGGCTTTGTGAAAAGGGGTATCACGTGCATATCATGTGTGCCATCATGGTTTAGAACAATCGCATAGTATCTGTTTGCTTTTAGTTGCCATCCTATCAAATCACACAAAGCTCAAACCACATGATTTTCATTATTTTCTGCTGCTCAATTTAAACGCTAGCCCATAAAAAGGTATTCTATGTGACTCTGTAACTTCTTTTATTAACTACTGTGTATTACATCTTTTACGTGACATTATTCCATAATTGTGGAAGCCATTTTATAGATATCAAAAGTCTCCTAGTTTATATTCCATTCACATAAAGTCGAACCAACATTTCATTTATGAAATTCATAGGGTGTGAAACTCATAGGGTGAAATATAGAGTAAATAGATGATTGACATGTGAGAGTAGATTTAAACTGATACGTCATTGTTTTTAGACGGATAATAATGAACGCCACGCGTGGACTATCTCAAACGCCATATGTTGACAACGATGGCACATCATTGGATTGGGTTGACTCTAATACCATGTTAGAAATTGATATTGGACTCATTCATCCCTTAAAAGGCCTTATAAGGGAGAGGATTGCCTCACCATATAAAGTGGCTCATGCCACTATCTCCAATCCAATGTGGGATACTTTAATAGTTTCATAGTATGGGGTAAATTTTGATATTCCATCCGTCCACGAAAAGATGTCCTACGAGAGGTGATACAGATTTTAAGAAAATTTATGTTGTTTATTTAGTACGTGAGTGAAAATGGGCAGAGAAAGAGGTCCAAAGATTAAGAAATGTGGAAAAAGTTAATTAAGTTAGTGAGTAATAATTGGGGCCCACAAATTAGTGAGTGGAGAAATGGGTCCATTAATTATTGCTAAAATTAGAATATAACATCTTTTTATAGACGGAGCAGAGTGAATATATATATTTATCTAAGATCTTGTATATAGTATACTATAAGTTATTAATATTATATTTTGTAAATATTATCACATCAAACTCTTATATTTTATCTATAATTGGAATAAAAAGGAAGGAAAATACACATTCTAACAAAATTTTCTATCTCGATTGAGTAAATTATCTATTACAAAATATGTGAAAAGAGTGAAAAATATATGTTTTACACCATTTTTCATCAAGGAAAATACACCCTTATATATATATGGTGGTCTAGTGATAAAGTGGTTAATGCTTAAGGTTCGATAAACACACACCCTCCAAGAATGTACCTGAGATGTGATAAAAACACACACACCCTCTAAGAATGTACCTGAAAACATCTCACAAACTTGAGATTATAAGACGTACAATCCAATACCAATAAATTGGCTTTATGAACCAATAATATAATTTATGTAATTGAATACCCAAATTCAAGGTTCGTCTCATGGGTTAAAACCTCATATCAAAAGTCGTTGTTGTGTAATTAATCCAAATGTTCGTATGCATCTCATAATTGGTATGGGTATTTATTATTTACAATGAGACGAGTCAATTAAAGTTAGGGGCTCATTCGTTATTCATCACTCAACTTTGTAATTGTAATATCCAACCACAGATAGTGAATTCTCTCGGGTGACTCTTCATGGACGTAGATCTTTACGATCGAATCACATAAATTTCAGTAATATTTTATAATTCTATCTTTTGTTTTTGATCAATTCCACGTTCAACGGTAGTCTTAGAATGTGCGTCTATGATCTATGATTCCAAGAAAGATGTTACTCTCTCCGTCTCACTCTAATATGCTCACTTCTTTTGGGCACAGAGATTAAGAAACTTACTTTTTAGGAGGAAAAAGATGTGGTCCACACCAATTAATTACGTTTTTTTTTAATTATTATTCAAAATGAAAAATGAGCTTATTCTAGTGGGACATTCCAAAAAGGAAAACAAGCCTATTAGAATGAGACGGAAAAAGTATAACATAATGAGATTACTATGAAATATATATATTTACGAGAGCGGTAAGCTCTTTTGTTATGTTTCATGGTTTCTCTATATGATTATGTGAGGGGAAATGAAGTTTCTAATACTTCATCTATCTCACAAAAACATGAATAATTTGTCATTTTGGGAACATTTTCATTATTGTACACTATCTCTTTATTTTTTATCCATTCTTTTCATACTTATTCATAAAAAAATCATCATGGCCCACCACTACTTTTCCTCAATTAACTCATAACTCTCATAACACTTTATAAAATAGAACCCATTTTCTACTCATAATAACTCTCAACTTAATATTGTTTAAGATTCGTGTCACTCTCAACTGTTCATGTTTTTGTGAGACGGAGTAAGTATAAAATTAACTCAGTAAGAATTTCGGTTATGCTCATGTTCATAGATCACTTAGGCATTGAGTTCAAGCTTTCCTCAACCTAGTTTCATTAGTGGGCTTAACATATTTGAAGAAAGGAGTATAGTTCGTTTAAGATTCTTACCTCCAACTTGCAATTTAAATAAAATAAATGAAATGAATTACAAATTATGCCGGAATTTGTGTTAAATGAGTCCTTAAAACTCTGTATTCAAACCCTAAAAAACAAAATAGATATATGTAGCTAGCAATCAAGAATTGGGCAATAGCTAGTCACATTTGGCCACCAAAAAGAGAGGGGGCAAAATTCAGAATGTGAAAAGTTCGAGTATGGAAAGTTGGATATATTTATTTGTTAACCTTTTACTTTTTCCTTTATCTTTTTTAATAATAAGCACTTCTTTTTCGTAGGAGAAGGTTTTAATGATAAGTACTGGACTATGAATTTAATATAATAAAGTTATGTGGCCATATTATAGTCGTCGATCGGTCATAATTGAACTAAATTGAAAAAAAAGTGATTCATTTAAATAAAAAAAGGTTTAGCTAATTTAGTATTTTGTACACACTGTACATATTTTTTTATATATAATTTTTATATTTTTTATTTAATATATATATATATATATATATAAACTAATAATGTGTACAAAAATACTAAAATTAGATAAAAAAAAATTATTTTGATCGAAAAAATTAAATAAATTAAATCTTTTTAATTTAATTAATCTTAATTTATAACTGGTCATGATCAAATAGTGCTACTATATCTAATAATGAAGTTGGGATTGGTGATGGAAGTTGCATTTAATGAACCAAAAACCACTACGTTCCACCTCCCTAGTAATGATGTTTTACAAAATAAATTTAATGATGAATTATTATTCAATATATATATATATAATCGGTCAAAATTCTTATTGAAAATACAAAAATAGTACAAATATCTAATGGGTTTTTTGGTCCCAATATATATATATATATATATATATATATATATATATATAATTATATTAAGATTTCCTCTTTAAAAACCCTAAACCCTTATATTAAGTTTCCTCTTATATTAAAATTATGGAATGAAAGCTTAATAATGGATAAAAAAAATTATATCAAAAATTGAATATTTATTATATTTGATTCGATCAAGTTGATCCAAATAATATCATCCTTTTTTAATTTAATTAATTTATAAGTAGTTATAACATGGTCAAATCAAATACCGCTATATCTAATAATGAAATTGGGATTGGAGATGGAAGTTGCATTTAATATACTATAGAAACCAAAAACCACTACGTTCCACCTCCCTAAAACCTTAATTTCGGAGAAGAAAAAGAAGCAGAGGGCCATTTATGAAAACAATAAATCTAAAAGTATCAAATTGACTATTTGAAAAGAAAAAAGGTATATCAAATTGACCGCTTCGAAAAAAAAAAGTATCAAACTGACCCACCCCCATCCCAATTCAATGAAAGGTGTCAAATTCATCATATACTATTCGTCCACGATACACAATGAATATCAAAAAATAATTTAAATAAATAAATATAAATATTAAATATAATTTAAATATAAATAAATAAAAAATAGTACTATATTTTAAAAATAATAAACATATCAATTACTCAATAAAATCCTAAATTTAAAAATATTTTTGTTTTCAATTTTATATAAAACATAATAATAATAATTATAGCTATTAAATAAATTTAAATTATTTGGTAATGAAAATTAGCATTACACATTATTATTATTATTATTATTATTATTATTATTATTATTATTATTATTATTATTATTATTACGTGTCATAATGAATAAATAAATATTTTCATACACAAACATAAATAAAAAGTTGTAAAATTTAATGAAGTGAGTGAAAATAATATATTTTAAATTTATAATTTTCATAACTTATTCATTTTTTATTATTTTTATACTACTATATTAAATTTAAGATGCATATTGAATATTTTTTTATGAATCAAATTTGATGATGTTTAAAAAAAATTAAAATAAAATAAGAAAAAAAGACGAGAGAGAGAGAGAGAAATAATGAAAATTTTGTGGGAGAAGAAAAAGAAAAAATGCGAGAAAAAATGGAGGGAAAAACTCTTTTTTTATACTCCCAGCTCCGTCCACGAAATGAGTATCCATATTTCCTTTTTAGTCCGTCCATGAAATGAGTACTCATTTCCCTTTTTAGCAAATGTATCCCACACAAACCTTTAATTAATACCCTCAAAAAGTTGGACCCTTATTCCACTAACATCACACTCAATACATTTCTTAAAACTCGTGTCGTCTTCAAATGGGTACTCATTTCGTAGATGGAGGGAGTATATCATATAGATGTGTGTTGTTGAAATTATTTTTATTTCAAATTTATAGTGTGTATATATATGCGCTGAGGGAGAGGAACCACTAAATAAAACCAGAATGAAGAATCATTTTCAGTAATTGGATCATCAAGATCTACAGTGGATGCATCATCTTGCTGAATGAATGCATCACCTAAATTAAAATTCAAAAGGTAGACAATTTTTTTTCCAAATGCATTAATATTTACGGTGAATGCATTACTTTTTCCAATTGATGCATTACTTGTAATGGTTCTCTCATTCTCACGGAAAATATAGTTCACACTAGAATCACACCTTATATATAGAGAGATGGACTAAGATAAAAATATCTCTTAAAATAACAAATACAAACCAACTAAAATATACTCCATGAATTCTATGTAGAACACATATGTATTCGATGTGTAAATGTCTGAATTTAGTAGATAGATGAAAATGAAAAATTAGGAAGATGTTTTGTGGATGGAGAGAGTAATAACAATATTTAGTTTTTTTATGGGAAAATGTAATTTAAATAAAAAATGTGGAATATAATGTTACAAGATTTTTTTACCCTTATGTCGAGCATAAATGTATTTTGCACTGATGCTCGAACACTAATACTCGACTCGCAATCGACAAATGTCGAGCATTAATGTACTTTTTTGAGAATGCTTGATTGTTCGATTCACAATGGTTGAGCATGTCGAGCATTGATATATTTACCACTAATGCTTGACTCACAGAGGTCGAGCATTAATGTATTTACCACAAATACGATAATGCTTGATATACTCGACTCACAAAGATCGGGCATTAGTGCATTTACTACTAATGCTCGATATGCATTTGTCAAGCATGGCGAGCAAAATTTACTCAGATTTAAGTAAGGACATGGATGGTAAAATGGGTTGGGTTCGGTTAATCGGTTATAACCGTAACCGAATCAAATTTTTGGTTAATCGGTTTAACCGATAATCAGTCGGTTAAAATCGATTAACTAAATTAATAATTAAAATATTACTCCTCTGTCTCAGCTTTTAGTATCCATTTGAGATTGACATTGGTTTTAATAAAGTAGTTGGGTGTGTTGTGAGTGGAATAAGAGTCTCATTTTTTATATGAGTGTTAAAATAATTAAAGTGAAGCAAGGGTCTCACCTACTTTTATTAAAAATAGAAATGAATACTAAAATGTGGGACAACGAAAAAATAAAAATTGTATACTAAAAGTTGGGACAAAGGGAGTATATTTTATTTTAAAAATTAAAGGGTTAAGGTGCAGATAGGCCCCTCAAGTGGAGGCCTTCATGATCTCGATCTCGATTGGGGTCACGATCAGAGACGATGGCCAACATGATCTCGATCTCGATTGGGGTCACGATCACCGCCTACGGCGAGGCGAAGTTCGATTCGTTGGGGGTGATTCTGCAATTGGGGGGCGGTGACGTTCGAGGGAGAATTCGAGTTTCCATTTCGATTATGTGATTTTCGGGAGCAATGACGCCGATTTGGAATTCCCGATTTGGGGCTTGGGAACTTGATTTCGTGATTTTCCTCATCTGACGGCGATTGACGCCGGAAAAGTTGGTCGGAGAAGATGAGATGTGATTTTTTTTTAATGAACCGGTGTGCAGATTAGCCCCTGAACTCCAAAAAGGGAAAAGGTGCAGATTAGCCCCTGAACTCCAAAAAAACGGTGCAGACCGCCCCCTCTGACTAACGGCCCATAACGGTGTTAAGTCAGAGGGGGCGATCTGCACCATTTTTTTGAGTTCGAGGGCCAATTTGCACACACAGTTAGTAAGAGGACTGAAATGCTCTAAGGGCCTTCACTTGAGGGGTCTATCTGCACCTTAACCCAAAATTAAAATTAAAGCTATTCTTTTTTTATATATAAAATTCCACGTTTCTATACAAGTACTTTTTGTTCTATGTAATCATAAATAATTGGTGGAAGTGATAAGAGTGTTACCATTCTTTCAAAGGTAACTTCGAATCTTGTGGTAGCATTTAGTGGAAGTTTTTTTTTTTTTTTTTAAATTGAACAGTTCGATTATTTGCAGTTAACTGATTAGCCGATTTGATTAATCGAATCAGTTAACCGATTAATCGAACCGCTAACCAGTTCGATTAACGGTTAGTGAAATTGGCTCTATTCGGTTTCGATTAATTGAAAAATTTGGTTATAACTGAATCAAACCGATTATCAGCCCTAAGTAAGGGTAACTTTGTCATTTCAAACTCAAAATCAATTATTTTTATAATTTTTTTATAGAGTTTTTTTTAAGAATGATGAAAGCAATCATTAACTTAAATATAATATATTTATCAAGGTTAAAAGTGTCATTTTCAATTATTTAGTAGACGATTAATTTGAGATCGGTTTAGCACTATTTTTTTTTGGAAGATGCCCCAAACTTGATCCAAACCTAAAAAATAGGTCTACGCCTTATGCAATTAATATTCGCCATAAAGCAGCTTTCCAATTATGTAAATCAGTTTACCTACCATGATGGAATAAAAAACTAATCCAATAAACCTATTGTTGTCATCTCTTTCTTACTACATTTTTTTTTCCAGTATTTTAGACGAATTTTACTTTTATTTTAGTGAAGTATTTGTTTGTAAAAACAATCAAATTTTTTATCCTTTAGGTTTTCATTAGATTAGGCAACTTGTATGTAGTATATTAGTAATAAAACGAATTTACTTGTGATAGGTAATAACGATTAATAACTCATGATGTTTGCCTATTTTGCATGTTATATATACACTATTTAAAAAATATTTTAATAATACCATATGTTTTATTAATTAAATGAGCATTCCTAATTTTTGCAATCATTGAAACAATGTCATTTTAACAATACTACGATTTTTGCTTCAATGATAACATTCGGACAAATTTCGCTTAAAGAATTGGTAATGGTGATTCCATTATAAACCAGAAGAAGATGGTGATATTATTATTAGCGTTTAAAAATTAAAATACAAAATAAAGTCTTCTAAATTTTGAAAAGCTTACAACCATTAATTTTTACATAGTCAATTATGTAACTATATAATTTAGTGAGCCTGGCATGAAAAGTATTTTGCTTTTTGTAATTTTAAATGAGCATAGGTAACATACGCAGTCTCACTGTCACACAAGAGTGAAGACTGATCATGAGGAGGATTAAATTCTAGCATTCTGTCATAATTAAAATTCAATGTTTCACCACATTATTCAATTATATTCTCAGACAATAAACTCTCCTGCATTCTACATATTCAATGCAATCTGTGCTCTTCTATCTACGGGCAATTTCTACTAATTAAAGAAAATATAAAAACCGCCATAGTTTAATTACTTATAATTACTTAATTAGAAATGATCGAATTTATATAATGTACTCGAACCAGTTTAGTATGGATGGCCCATAAATGAAATGATAAATCTATACAACCACATTATGGTCACCCACAAACTAATATAATCTTGATTTATTTAATTTATTTTTTTAAATAAAAATAGGATTTAATTATTTTATTATATTCTCTACATTGTACTTATTTTTTTTATTTTTAATTTATTTTTTAATAAAAATAAAAAAGTTACCAAGAAATTGCAAAAAATAACTATAATGTAGAGAATATGATAAAATAACTAAATCTTATTTTTATTTTAAAAAATAAATTAAATTATTTTCTATTTAGATAAATTGTGGGCGCTCACAATCACAATATAGCCGTTTAGCATTAGTGTAAATGAAAACCCTTCACTGCTCCTCAGCTTGTCTGCAAATTATAATTGCTAACAGTATTTAATTATTAGCTCATAAAAGTCCTTTAATTTGTCCCCGAAAGAAGGCGCTGCCTTATTTTTAAAGGGTTATATTTGGGGACACATATAATTTATGGCAAACACTTATATACGCGAGGACACATGGTGCGCGCGGATCAGGTGTCTTTTAAAGTAGGGTTAATTGTCTGTAAATATAATAACTATACTAAATTTTTTGATTTTTAACCAAATTCCTTTTTTTGTCAAAGAATACATAAACTCTTAATTTTTTAGAATTTGGCCTAACTCCAAAAGATTGTTGACCAATAACTTGATTATTTGAAGTATGATGCAATTCGAAAGTACCGTCAGAAACATCTCAATTGTAACTTTCTAGTGATACAAATTTTATTGAGTTTTGGTCACCGAAAACTGTCGAGAAAAAGAAAAAATATAAAGTTTCATGACATCAAATTTCATGTAATTTTTCGACCACATACAATGACCAAAACTCAATCATATAAGTATCATTAGAAAGATAATGTCAAGAGTTTTCTAACGGTACATTGGGATTGTCCATCAAACTTCAGACAATCAAGTTATTAGCTAACGAACTTTGAGCTCAGGTCAAATTTCAAAAAGATAAAAAGTTATGTATTTTTTGACCAAATAAATAGATTTAGTTAAAAACCAAAATTTGGTTATAGTTCGTGTATTTATAGACAATTAACCCTTTAAAATATAAAATATGAATTATTTTCAGCCTTTATATCATCAAGATTTTAGGTTGATTCATCACTTTATTGGATGAATTCAAGGACTCAAGTTCGAATCTTATAGTAGCAAAAAATTATTTTTCGCAATTCATACAGTTACACATCGAATTCATATGTGTTCTACACAAAATTCATATATATTAGGTACGTAATTCGTATTTTATATTATATTAATAAGTGGTTATAGTGTAGCCCTCCATTCTCTATATATATATTTGTGCCCTGTGGCTTGTCACTTGTGGGTCTACTTTGAACAATTTGTTAATTGATTACAAATCCCTAGATGAGGAAGGCATCTTCCTATATCATTCACGTTTAATGATAATTAATTTTTATTTCAGTATAGTCAACTATGGCAGATAGACACAGGATCCATATCGTGTTAATTCAAATCATAGCTTTCATGGTGAAAAAAATGTGTAAACGTGATGGTGTGTTTATTTCGCTTTTTTACCCTTTTTGACTCAAAACACCTGAATATTAATTCTCGAACTACTACGTCCTTTTCCAAATTACCTAATTCCGTGGTAATATTGACATGCCAATACAGCTCAAAAAAATATTGGCATGGCAAATATATTAATTTTTCATGTTGAACATTGTTTATTGGCCTCACAAAAAAAAAAAAAAAAAAAAAATACATGTACCGTGTTCAAATTGAATACAAGTAATTTCTTGTATCTTTATGTCACGTCACATGTACACACATAGTGCTATCTAAATTATCTTATACTCCCTCCGTCCCCAAAATAAATTCCTCTTTGGGGACGGCACGGGTTTTAAGGAAAAGTGGTAAAGTGTATTGATAGTGGAAAAAAATATGTTATAATTAGTATTGGGAGTGATGAAAAGGTGAAAAAGTGTTATAATTAGTATTGGGAGTGGTGAAAAAGTGTAAAGTAAGAATAAATAAAGTATTATTAGTGGTGGGGTAGTTGTCCAAAAATGGAAAGAAAAAAGAGGAACTTATTTGAGGGACGTCCCAAAAAGGAAAAAGAGGAACTTATTTCAGGGACGGAGGGAGTAACATTAAAATTTATTGATTTGATGTCACACCATCTTTGTTAACAATGTATATAATATATCTCCTTACAAATTTGATAGAAACAATTCATGTGATGACGAACAAGAAATAAAAATCTTTGACACACACACGAATTGGTAAATCAAATCGCCATTCTAACTTTTAAAGATTTTTAAAGAGACGCACCCTTGTGTGCTGTGTGTGTGAGTCGGATTTGATCTCGATTCGATCCGAAACTCTATTTGAATTTGATCTATTTAATTATTTATGTGGAAATGGTTATTTTCATTCATCAATATTGACATCTTTTTATTAAAAATAATTAGTATTTTTATACATGTCACCTTTTATCATAAAAAGTACTGTATCACTTTGATTAGGAACACCGTTACTTTCGTTTATAGGAACATTTAGTTTTATTCGTAAGAACTATCACCTTTTTTTTATAAGAATAATCACTTTTTAACTGTTATTTTAAAAAATAGCATAGGAAGTGTTACTTTTATTTACAACACAAAATTATTTTTATTAATAAAAACTAGTATCACTTTTATATAATGAGTCATTAGTTTAAATTTGGATCTCGATCCAGACCAAATTGACCCACATAATTTACGAGGCAAAGTCTAAATTGGATATAGATCTATTCGATCCGCGTACACTGTCAGATCGAACACACTGAAGTGCTTGCATTTTAAATGCAAAATCACCTAAATTCTAAACTTTTACACCCTCCGTCCCATTGGTCTCTTCATGTTTTTTTTTTAGGTTGTCTCATTGATCTTGTCTTGTTTCTATATTTGGCAATGGTTTTACATTACAAATATCATGGTCTCACACTTTTACACACTTTTACTACACTAATTTAATTCTCCTTAATAATTGTGCACAAAAGAAATTAATGAGACAAGCCTAATGAGACAGATGAAGTATCTTACAAATTGACATAGATTGAGCTCATCGATCTAAACACCATTGTATTCTTATCATTTTCATGTAACACAAAATAAATAGATTTAAAAAAAAATGATTTTTTTTTTTTTGGCAAATAAACAATTGATAATTAGGACATCAAATTTGGACTCCAAATGTCGAAAACCCAGAAACTACAGGGGCCAATTTGCAAATAAAAAGAATAGTGATACCCACGTTCTTAACCCCTAACCCCGCCCCCCTTGAGAGCTTTCTTTGTATGTGAAAGCTGCTTTCCTTTCCCTCTTTCGTCATCTTCCGCATTCACCGAAGTGCCAATTCCGTTTCCCAATATCTCTCAACCTGCGTATCCAATCCATAGATTCGGTCGCGCGCATATCCGCATAGGTTTCCACGGCGGTATCCATCTACTTGCATGCGATGATGATCCAGTAGGAGCCGCCGTCGAATTCTGAAACGATCCAACTATGGGGATGTGTTTCTCCCGCGGCGACAGATCGCCGCCGAAGAGGAGAGGCTCCAGGCGAGTCACGAACCCGGCGGCGGACGGCGGCGCCGGGAGCAATCGGTGGGCGAGGATTCGGTCTTCGAGGAAGGAGGAGAACTTGATTCACGAGCGGGCGCTGGCGGCGGCGATTCTGTTCCAGCAGCAGCTGCAGAACGGAGGCGGAACGGCGCCGTTCGATAGGTCGGCGTCGTTGAGGTATCCGAACGGGAATTCCAAGAGGAATCAGGCCTTGCCTCGGAGCTCCAGCTCCAGAGCGCGCTCGCTCACTGATCCCCTGCTTCAGCCTCATCAGCTTGTTAATCAGGTAATTTTAGAAATTTGGCTATTATTAGCAGAATTTATTGCTGTTATTAAATATAGTATTATTAAATCTTCTTTTTACACGAATAACTATGTCTGTTGTTATGATGTTTAGCCTGAGCGCTTGTTGTTAATTACAGAGATTTTGAGATGTGTTTCATTTATGATTGCTCTTTGCGTAGGTGTGAGCTTTATTGGAGTTTGTGTTGCTTAAATTTGTTAAACTAATATTGGTGGATAATGGAGAACAGGGTTAAGTGGAGCAAACATAAAGGAAAAACCAAAATCCTTTTAGTTTGGTGTGAATTTATTATTGAACTTAAAATTTGTATCTATCTCTTATTTTATCATTAAATGACTCGACTTGAATGAGCTTTTAACAGAGAACCAAACACTTCATTTATGCTCACACTTATTATTTTAAGTTAACCGGGTCCAAGTGAGCTCCAAATCTTATCAAATAGTAAAAAGATTGTTCATGTTTGTTTTAATTAATTATATTCTATTCAATATAATTATAATGTGAGCTCCAAATCTTATCAAATAAAAAGATTGTTCATGTTTGTTTTAATAATTATATTCTATTCAACATAATTATGTTATGTCAAATTAAGTACTTGAAGTTGGTTACTTTCCTACATTCTTCCTCTGACTCTAGTAATAGTTCAGTATGTTGGCTGCATAAGTGCTTATTTTGAGTATTCCCGTTTCAGATTTCTTCGAATGATAGTTCTTGACGTTTCAGATTTCTTCTCTCTGTTTCTGTAAGATGGTAATGATAGTTCTTGACGTTTCAGATTTCTTCTCTGTTTCTGTAAAATGGGAATGAGAGTTCTTGACCTTTATGAAAATTTCACATCTTATTGTATTAGCTTCTTTGTTTTGCAAGATAAAAGATAAGCCTTTTGTATCATAGAAAATTAACCACAACATATTCTTATTTCAAACTAACCACAACACATTCTTTGTTCTAAGATCTCTCTTTCTGCATATACTGATTTTCCTCTTAAATTGTACTGATTGTATTAATTTATTTCTGCTTCCTTTTTCCAATTGTATGAGTTGTTGTTTAATTTGTTTTCTAATTGGCAGGATATCAAGCTTGACAACCTAGAGACTAACCATTTTGTACTTGTTCATGGAGGTGGTTTTGGTGCTTGGTGTTGGTATAAAACTATTGCTCTACTAGAAGAAGGTGGATACAAAGTCACAGCAGTAGATCTTACTGGTTCTGGTATTCATTCATTTGATACAAACAATATCAAAAGTCTCTCGCAATACGTGAAGCCACTGACAGAGTTGATGGAAAAGCTTAATGATAAGGAGAAGGTTAATTGTTCTGGATACTTTGGTGTTATTGTCTTATTTGATTGCATTAACTAATCTATATTTCAGATTTTCGAGTAATTGTTTCTAATTGTTCTCGATCCTTTGGTGTTTTCCATCCATATTTCCATATTTCAGATCTTCTAGTAATTGTTTCCAATTGTTCTAGATCCTTTTATGTTATTTTCATATTTTCCATATTTTTAGATCTTCTAATAATTGTTTTGAATTCTTATTTAAGGATCAAATATGACCTTGCTCATGAGCTTGTTAATTCTCGTATGAATGATTTTGCTGGTCTCATTTAATGTTTAAGTCTAGTATAAATCATTTTGGTGGTCTCATTTAAGTCGTTGATACATGCAGGTGATTTTAGTTGGTCATGATTTTGGTGGTACATGTATATCCTATGCAATGGAGTTGTTTCCTACTAAAGTTTCAAAAGCAATTTTTCTTGCTGCAGCTATGTTGACAAGTGGGCAAAGTGCCCTAGATATATTCTCTGATAAGGTTGGTTTTCTAAGTGACTGATTTTTAGATGGATTTTATACCTTGAAAATGGCTTCTTACTAAATGATGATTTGTTATTTCGATTTGGTTTTAGATATCTTGTATGTGTCGTGATGGAATTGAAACATGTTTGCAATTTCAGGTTGAGTCAAATGAGTTGATGCGACAGGCTCAGGTTTTTCTTTACGCCAATGGAAGTGATCAACCTCCAACTGCTATTGATTTCGACAAATCTATTTTGAGGGACTTGCTATTTAACCAGAGTCCGACCAAGGTATTGTGTCCTCTTAACAGCTAAAAGTGAAATGATTTCTTAAAGATCGAAAGGTGATGGCAAAAGTCCGAAATAACTTTGCAGAATAATTACAAAAACAGATCTTCAGTTTTTAGCATGTTGTAGTAGCTTCTAAAAAAAGTAAAATAAATAAACATAACTTTTGTGTGTCGTCTCGAGAGACTAGAAGTTATAACAACATGCATAGTCAATTAATTGTAGACTATTAGCTCTTCACCTGCCTTGTTTGCATATCCATCTGTATGTAGACACTAATGCCTAGCTGATTCATTATTCAAATTCCTACTACAGGATGTTGCTTTGGCATCTGTCTCGATGAGGCCGATCCCCTTTTTGCCTGTTCTGGAGAAGCTCTCTCTTTCAGAGACGAACCATGGGTCTGTGAGAAGGTTTTATATTGAAACCTTAGAAGACAATGCTATTCCCATTTCTGTACAGGAAAACATGATAAACAAAAGTCCCCCGGAGCATGTCTTTCGTCTTAAAGGTGCTGATCACTCACCATTTTTTTCCAAGCCTCAAGCCCTGCATAAGCATTTAGTTGAAATATCTAGAATTCCTTGAACTATTATTTCAGTACCACGTTTAAGTAGCCCTGCTTGGTGCAGTTGTACTCACATCATCCAAATATTGTGGTAGACAGTTTAGGCGTCCTGAGTTTGTAATTGGCATCAGAGATGCTGTTGGAGATAATTTGCTTGTCATTGTCATTTGAGCTGATACTGAAATTCATCTATTTTAGTTTAGATTTTACTATTCTTTCTTATCATCAAATCATTCATATCTGATATTTTCTCAAATAGTTAAATAAAACAAACATATTGAATAGATGGGATAATTTAGTTTTGGAATTGAGTAATGTTCATAAAGAGGATTTGGAAAAGACATCTAGTTGGTTTTTGCCCTTAGAATAATAATTTTGAATTGTGCATTCTTGTAATAAAAAGACATACGACAAATGTATTACTACCTCCTAAGAAAAGGTGTAAGCTAAGGTAATTTGCGAACCACTCAAAATTTGATTCGAAGAAACTTGATAAATCTCAACTCATGAACTCGTAGTCGGTTTTAATCGAGTACTGAATTTTTTCAATACTTGACTCGAGCTTAAGCCATCTCTAATGCTTTTTCAAATTGGCTTTGGGCGCTTCAAAATAAGCATTTCGCTCCAACTCTAATAAATAGCGTTGCGTTGCAATAATCAGATATTATTATTATTATAAGTTAATTACAATTAATTTCTTACAATAAATTTATATATATATATATATATATATATGTATTTTGGAATATTCTTTTTCTCTTTGCTCAGTGTTTAGTGTTAAAGTTACAGTATTATAGGCCTTGCCCCAAGTTAATGGGAAACAAATCAGTCCTGAAGTGGTCATTACTCTTTTGCATCTCATTTACACACCCCTCCCTCTACACAGACGTCTGTGAAGTTGGGCAATCCGTGGTGAATTGGTGATATCCCCTTTGAAATTATGTGACAGCAAGAGAGCCGGCCAATTCGACTAAAATTTATATACCCATATACATAATACATAGAGATTTAGTGCTATAGGAATGGCAGAACTGGCAAATGAAGTTTGTTGGGGGTTTCCTTAATCGAGACAGCAGTACTAACATGATGTTTCAGTTTGTTGGGGGTTTCCTTAATCGAGACAACAGTACTAACATGATGTTTCAGACTATGCCCACGTTTGGTTAGGTGTTTTTAGAGGTTGGAAAGGGATTCAATTAATTGAATCCATTACTTGTTGTTTGGTTTGTGTAATGAGTTAATCATTACCCTTACTTGAGAGTAACACAATCACCCAATTTATTAACCCTCAAAACAGAGGAGAAACAAAAGAAAGGAAATTCCTTCCTAATGACTCATTTCCATTGCTAAACCAAACACTCGATAAAAGTAATGGTTATTGTTACCGTTCCACTCCTTTATTTGATTCCATTCCTTTTCCATTTCTCTACTTGAACCAAACGAGCACTATGATCAGAAACACAAACTTGGATGATCTAGGAACACTTTACAGATGTATAGAGGTTAATTGCATCTTATTTCTTTATCATTTTTGAGAAGTTGATGGGCACATGCATCTTGTTTCTAAACGGCCATTTCAGCAATGTCTCGGTACTCCTTCACCCAGAAAACCAAAACCAAGAATTTCAATAGAACTAGGAGTGCAAGTGAGTGAGATAATGTAAAATCAATATACACTTGATCTCAAATTTGGATGCTAAATCACATCGAATAGTTGTCAGCTGACAACCATATTGCAGATTCCATCTACATGTAGAGAAAAACCATATGGAACATAAAACTATAAATGCACAAGAGGCAAACCAATAACCAAAGCCTTTAATTGAAATCCATATGCAACATGGACAAAATCCTTGTAGTATTTTTTAGTATCACTAAGAAAGATTATTAACTACTGGTCACGTGTTCAAGCTTTTACCGAACAAACAACTCGTGTTGCAAAGAACACTTCGAACAAACAAATTGTGTTACATAGAATTAGTCCTTTTCTAAGGTATCAAAATATGAATAACTTCAAGACATGAAAATACAAATAACTTAGTTCAATTGAATTTAAAATAAAATCAAGTCTCTGCATCTTCTACAGCACATTTTTGTTATCTAAAGCTCCAAATGTGTACACAAACTCGCAAAATTTACTAAAGAAGCAACCATATTTGGCAGAAACTTTTGTTAATTGAAAGGTGTAGAGATGCACCAAACCCATGACTCATGAGACAAGCATCAGAAATAATACAATCCCAATCCCCAACTCCAAGTTTTAGAGTTTTACTACCATCTCTTGAGATTCAAATCAGCAATAAAAGAAATGGTGCTAGTTCCACCCAACTCTTAATCATAACAGATTAACAACCAAATCAAATACCTGAGTTTAAATATAAGAAATCTAGTAGTGCATTCAAACTGCTGGGAATTAAAGCCTTGACAGTTATTCATATACATTGCATTCTACTATCTAAACCATCTACACAAAACACCATTGCATAACAATCCAAAACAAACAATGATGAACTTTTCCAGATCATTTTCCCCAATCCATCTACAACATAACCATAAAGGAGCCCAAAAAATAAATACTGAAAAAAAAAAAAGAGAAATGACCTAATTCCAAATTGAGCTTTCTATAGCAATCAAAAAACCAAACAACAGTCATACATCAGAAGTATAATCATTATACAGATTATGTAATTCAGCAAAACGAGCCATCAGCTGCTAAGCGAGACAACAAAAGTGACATCATTGGAAAAGAACAAAAAAGAAGCCGACCACATCTAGAAGCCGAGCTTGGTGCGGCGCCAGTGGCGGCGCTTGGCGTTGTAGCGGATGGTGTTGTCGGTACGCATCCGGATCCAGTAGGGGATAGGCCTGTTCTGTCTCTGTTTCTTCGCCAGCTTCTTCTTTATCATGAAGGTCTTGTGCGACGGCTGCTCGTTCGATAATTACACAAATAATTAGCGAGAGAATACATTTACAACAGAAAAAAATTAGATGGAAAACATGGAGAGAGAAAGAGAGATGGATCCGAACCATGGTTGAAGTCCCGACGGCTGCTGCGAGCTCAACTCCTCTAGGGTTTGCAACGGCGGCAGTGGCGTCCTGTGAAGAGCGGCAACAATATATAAACCCTCGTTTTTGTTCAATATGAATGTAGATTTAATAATTACTACATTAAAACGTATGAACTTTGGGCCGATTTCTAACCTTTTTATTAATTTTATTTTTTGTTTGTAATTTCATCAATTTAATTATTTAATGATTCATTCAATTTTTTCACACTTTCCTTAAATTCCAAAATTACAAGCTGACATGACAATTTATAAGTTACCTAATAGATGACATTGACATGTCAAACAACGATTGAAATGACGTTATTACACATTTACTATAAACGACGCCGTTTTACCTGATTTGTTATTTATAAGATCAAAATAGATTAAATTCATTTTTGTTAGGATCAAATTAGGTTAAACTATCAAATTGGGGATCTGGGAATTAAGGCTCGACTCTGTTATGATCTATGCGTAAATGGGAAATGGTTGATGTGGAGGGGATAGAGAGAGATGACGGCAGCGGCCCAACCGCTGTTATAAGCCGGATGTTTGAGAAAGACACTGACGTCTGATTGTGTGAGTTCTCAGTGTGTGTGTTCTGTCAACTTGAGAAGAGAGAGCAAAGCGAGAGGTTGAGAGGTGAGAGCAGGTGCGGCGGCGATGGCCAAGAGGTATAACAAAAATTCACATAAATATGAAAAACGAAGGGAGTACTTTGATTGTAGCCTTGTAGGCATGTAGGAGTTGTATTTGTAATGCAGTAATGCATCTATTTGACATATTTTAGCACTATTTTTACAGTATATAAAAATTTAAAATACCAAATATTTATATTATTTCATCTGTTCCATGAAGCAAGAGTTAAGTGTGGTAGGTGAAAAAGTAAAAAGGTGAATAAAGAGTAAATTTTTTCTTATTTTTAGAAACTGGTCTTATTTCGTGGGACAGACCAAAAAGAAAACTTGTTCTTGCTTCATGGGACAGAGGGAGTATTAAGTTTGAAAATGTACTGCAAGGGCAAAGCGGGCAATGTCAAATTTATAATTTATTGTATTAATTCTCTTTGGGGAACAAGTAATTGTATTAAGTAATTATAATAGGAATGACATTTTGCCCGAAAAATGTAGAAACAAATATCCAAAATTCAAAGTCATTTTCTTTAACTAGTACAGCTTTCCATATGATACACTACGTTCATAAAAATTAGGGACGGAATTTAAAGTGCCCACTTTGGTTAGTTATCTTACAAAATTACCCACTCATATAAGATGTCTTATAAAACTACCCACTTTGCAATTGATGGTGATAGGTTTGCATCGTTTTCCGTAAAAGTTCTTACACAATTGTGTAAGAAAAGTGTAAGAGAGGTAGTTAAATATGACTCTAAATCTGAGGAAATGGCATTATTTGCTAACTTACGTCATTATTTGTAACCCTAAATGCCTTAAGTTCGAAAAAATAAAGACAGGTTTTCATGTTATTAAACATGTATAAGAAAGTTGAAAAAAATTAAATGAAGCGTATTATGAAACAAGTTTTTTTTTTAAGCTAATACAACAATTACCCGCCTGTTAATCGTAGCCGTTAGACGTAGCCGGCTGGAAATGGATCCCAGCGGCTACTCTGACCGGCTAGGATTAACAGGCGGGTAAATACTTAATTAGCTTTAAAAAAAAATTCTACTCTTGATTTAAAATTTTTAAACAGACCTAATTTTTATTATTATTATAAACTTAAAGGGTGATTGGACAATTCACGGGTATAATGCAGCTTTATAGGGGGCAATCTCTTTGCAGTAAATTCACGAGAAGGAGATTGACAAAATAAACTCAATAAGTCTAAATTTATATAATTGAATATGAATTAATATTGTAACACATAAAATAATAGCAAATAGTCGATAAAAAAATTAAAAAATCATATATTATGAATCAATGAATCATAATACACCTTACAACCCAGTACCCGCCAGAAATATGTAGCCGGCTGACGTAGCCGTGGGTAAGAAACTACTCACGGCTACAGCGGACGGCTACTAAGTACTGGCGGGTAAGTTATTAAATGTCTTTAAAATAATTTTTCATATCACTTTATATAATGTTCGTATTTTTTACCCTTAATTTACTACTATTTCTTCTATTTATACACGAAAACTTAATTTTTTTTTAAATTATAAGCTTAAAGGGTGATTGGACAATTCATACGGCTACAATGCAGCTTTATAGGGTCTATTTCTTCTTTGCAGTAAATTCACGAGAAGGAGATTGACAAAATAAACTCAATAAGTCTAAATTTATTTAGTTTATTTGATTGGAATATGAATTAATATTGTAACACATAAAATAATAGCATATGATGGATAAAAAAATTTAAAAATCATATATTATGAATCAATGAAACATAATACACCATAACACCAAGTACCCGCCAGAAATATGTAGCCGGCTGCCGTAGCCGTGGGTAAGAAACTACTCACGGCTATAGCGGACGGCTACACGTTTGTGGCGGGTAAGTTATTAAATGTCTTTAAAATAATTTTTCATATCATTTTATATAATATTCGTATTTTTTACCCTTAATTTACTACTATTTCTTCTATTTATACACGAAAACCTATTTTTTTTTTTAATTATAAGCTTAAAGGGTGATTGGACAATTCATACGGCTATACAGATAGGCGAGAATCGCGGAAGCTTTATTGGGGGGATATACACGGCTGTATCTCAAATTCACAAGGCAATTTAAGGCTTGTTTGACCAAGAAACCCATTTACATGTATAAGAATTAGAACTTTTAACCTAGCCGCATTCCATTTTGAATTCACGGCATCAGTTTATTTTTTGAGAGAGAGTGAGAGAGAGAGGCAGCCGAGAAAGAGAGAGAGAGGAGAAAGAGCATCGGGTAAATTTTTGAGAAAGAGGAGAGCATTCCAAACCGAAGGTAAATTGGAATGATTTTTTTTTTTTGCTTTGTTTTCTTGTTTGTCCATGTTTGAATGAGAATCATTTTTTTTGAACTTGAAGGAGAGCATTCACGATTTTTTCAACGTCCGAAGGCATACACCATGGTTTCTTCTTCAAATCAAGTAAGTATCCTATTTCGTTGATTTTAAATTCGTGAATTGGGTTCGTGAATTATTTTGGTGAAATTGTTTAATTCGAATTACTTGTGTTCGTGAATTGGGTTCGTGAATTGGGTAGTTATTTTGTTGTAGTCATTTTGGTTGTAGTTATTTTGTTGTAGTCATTTTGTTTAATTATTGGGACGAAAATAATTAATTATTTTCGTGAATTACTTATGTTATTTTGTTGTAGTCATTTTGGTTGAATTAGTTATGTTATTTGTGAATTACTTTGTATATAAATTGATTTAGTTTAATTTTAAAATCATTTCAATAATTTAAATAAAATACACAACCAAAGAATTGAATTGGATAGTGCATAAATTGAAACTAACGAGAAGATCCTCTACATGTACATAATTATTTTCGTGAATTATTAATAATAATAATAATTCTATTTGGTTGAATTACTTATGTTATTATTAAATTTTGTGTTATTTTTCTTAATTAATTATATTTTGGTAATTATATTTTGGCTTTTTAATTGATATATTTTTGGTATTGAATAGATCGGTTATCGGAGGCCCAAAACAATAAATCGCCCCGGGACGCAGATCAGTTCTTACTACAAGACCAGTTATTTGTCCCGGGTACCCGAGCGACTGAGGGAAATTGGGGGCGACGCACTGGTCAATACATTCAGGCAGGGTTGCTTTGGACATTTGTTGGATTGGGATCCGGGCAAACGTGCATTAAAACTCTCGGCGGCATTGGATGTAAGGAAACTGTAACGAGACACAGGACATTGTGATCGTGCCCACTTCTCCGGGCCTACGCGCAACAACTTCTCGTACGCCTTTGGCTTCAGAGCAGCCATGGCTGACATTGCACGCGTGTAATCTGATTGCTCGTAGGCGTATGCAGCTTGGCGGAAAAGCTCAGCAACACCGGGCCCGTAACCCTTCATCTTGTTCAACAAGTGGTAGTAGCAAATACCGTGAGTAGCATTTGGAAACTCGCTCTTCACAGCATTAGCGATGGAGACATGCGCATCAGATACAATAAGTAAGTTATCGGGCTCGCCGCAAGCACCTCTCAGATGTGACATAAACCACTTCCACGACTCATCATTCTCGATCGGACCGACACCGATCGCCAAGGGAAAAACTGCCTCGTTTCCGTCTTTTGTCACGGCGACAAACAAAATGCCACTATTTTTGTCCTCCAGGTGTGTGCCGTCAACCACAATCACTGGTCGAAGGTGAAAGTAGAAAGGTGAGATGGAAGCCCACAGAGCAACAAACAAATGTTTGAACCGGCAGTCTACATCTACTTCCAAATCATATAAGGTGCCAGGATTCGCTTCCTTCAGGGCATACAGATATCTTGGGAGCAGGAGGAACGAATCATCAACTCGACCGTATATCATATTCATCCCGAGATTTCTTGCACGCAGCGCGACATCATATTTGATTTTGATGCCGAAATCGCGTACTAACTCAGCCATGATGGATTTCGGCTTAATGACCTCTCCATCATCGCGTATTCTGTTTGCCACAAACGCTGCCACCACCTTCGAGTGCGCCTTGATTTTTTTAGTTGTGCGCAAGTCCCCTTCGCATGAATGCTCTTTCAACTTATGCACTCTCCACATCCCTCGGCCGTGACTAGACGCACGAAGATCGAAATTGCAGTTGTCAGAGTGCTTGCACGAGAAATAGACTCGTCCCGGATCTGAGCGGACAACTTTTGTCTCAGTGCCTCGCTTCATGTTCCACAAACCAACAGCAATGATCAGGTCGTCTTTGCTGTTGTAAAAAGAATTCTTCTGCAGATCATCAACTCTAGAAGGGTCACTCTCGCGAGCAACCAGCGAAGCCGAGGCGTCCACTGGAATCAAGGGAACTAACCAATTAGTTAGATCACCGGTCTCGACTGTCGGATCTCCGTCACGTGTTGTACTTTGTCGGATCCAACCTGCTCGCTCGGTCTCCGTGAAATCGATTAGATCGTCGTCTAATAAATCCTCAGAGGCATCAGAAGCAGTGCCCACCTCGAGCGCAGGGTCAAATTCTTCGTCATCAGAATCATCATCGTCTCCTGATGCAACCGAGCCTTCAGCTTCGTGCTCAGGTTCATCATCTGTCCGCACATCGTTCAATCTCCCACATACTTCATTAAGCCTTTCGGTTTGATTCCATGCAGATTCGTCTAGCGGTTGTCCATCCCATGTAAAATATTGTCGTGGAGGCGAGCTCTGGACACCATGAAACGACGTATGATGATAATACGATGTCTCATACTGACTGCATTGTGCTTCATCTACGTGTCCCGAAGGTTCAGCAAAATTAAAAGTAGAGATGTAGGCTTCTTCTACAATCGGACCGTTGTAGTGCTCAACGTACACCATGGGATAGTCGGCAGTTGCCAACAAGGCTTCCACGTCATCGTCTGTGGCCAAGCCACATTTCATCTCCCTACCAAATAGATTGGTCGCCAAATAATACAATTGGTAGCTCGAGCTCAACGAATGCGTCCTCATAATATTGTTAACGCTGCACATCAGGCTCTCAATAGTTTCGTTGACGAGGGGAAGGACCTATGTAGCCCCACCAACATAGTGTATACCATCGACGAGTCCGTTGTATCTCACATATATGTATCTAACGAATTCCATCTATAAAAACACATAAAATGTAGTATTAAAATATGCATAAACACTTTAAAAATTCTCATAAATATAACATAAAACATTCAAACTATTAATTACACAAACAATATATGAGAAAATCACCTCTTCAAGTAGAATTTGAACACCAATTGCACCAACTATCGCACAAACCACTTCTCAAATCTTTGAGGGTTTCAATTTCTCAATTTTTTAACTGAATGCTCTTTCTACGAGTATTTGGGTTTATGTTTTCTCATTCACAAATGTAGCCATTATAGACTAATATTAGATTCCTTTGTACAAATTCACGTGAAATGTATTGTTCATTCATTCAGTACACTTCAATCTATTATTCAATGTGCAATCAAATGCATGCAGAAAGTGAGCATTAAAGCCTCATTACAATCCAAATTTGTGCAGTCACCTTATCTCTTATTTCATGTGGACATGTACTTTTTTGACTAAAACATTAACAAATAAATAGAAATACACAAAAAGGGATACCTATGTTACTTTCAAACATTCATAACAAGGTAAAAAATTTTACAACCATATGTATTACTTCAAAATGATTTTTTGCTCCCAAAAAAAATATTAGCCGCCACAAAATCGTAGCCAGATTCACTAGCCGTGTGTGAAAATTTTCACACGGCTAGTACGACCGGCTTTGCATTTATGGCGGCTAATTGTTTTTTTAGAGCTCAAATATTTTTTTGGTTACATTTCATGAGTTTCAAGTGTTTTCTTCAAAAATAGCCTATTATTTTATGTGTTTACTGTATTATTTTGTGTTCAATCAAATCATGCATAAAGTGAGTATTATTACCCCACTATAATCCAATTTTTTGCAGATTCAGTATCTCTCATATTTGACATCAATGTATACTTCTTCTAACATAAAAAAAATAAAATTAAAAATTTAAATAAAAACTCTAAATTAAGGTATTCGTGTTATAATATAATATTACTAAGAGGGCTCAACAATTCACTATTATGTATATTATGCAACAAAAAAATATTATGAAACAAATGGAGTAATTAGCCGCCGGAAGTTCATAGCCGCTGACCAGTAGCCGTGTATATTTTGGACCGCCGGCTACTGTTCACGGCTATGAATTTCCGGCGGCTAATTGTTTTTTTAGAGCTCAAATATTTTTTTGTTTACATTTCAGGAGTTTCAAGTGTTTTCTTCAAAAATAGCCTATTATTTTATGTGTTTACTGTATTATTTTGTGTTCAATCAAATCATGCATAAAGTGAGTATTTTTACCCCACTATAATCCAATTTTTTGCAGATTCAGTATCTCTCATATTTGACATCAATGTATACTTCTTGTAATATAAAAAAAATAAAATTAAAAATTTAAATAAAAACTCTAAATTAAGGTATTCGTGTTATAATATAATATTACTAAGAGGGCTCAAAAATTCACTATTATGTATATTATGCAACAAAAAAATATTATGAAACACATGGAGTAATTAGCCGCCGGAAGTTCATAGCCGCTGACCAGTAGCCGTGTATATTTTTGACCGCCGGCTACTGTTCACGGCTATGAATTTCCGGCGGCTAATTGTTTCATTGGTTTCTGAATATTTTTTTGTTGCATAATATACATAATAGTGAAATTTTTAGTCCTCTTACTAATGTTTTTATAACGCAAACGTAAGCTAATTTTTTTATAAATTTTCAAACATACAGTATACATTAGATTGTGAAAGTGACGTGAGTTGGGCAATTATTGTCTCTTCATCACATTTTTAACTTGTGAAATTGACGTGAGTTAGACATTTTACAAAAACCGAAGCATGTCAGGTCTGCTTTTCCAAAAAACCAAACATGTCGGCTTTGACTTTTTGGACTTTGGCTTGGGTGGGTACTTTTGTAAGACAAGTTATAAAAGTGGGTACTTTCGCCTATTCACAATAAAAATTAAGTGATATTTTTCAATTACTGCACCAAATATAAATATTAAATATAATTTATAAATACAAAAAATAAACTATCAATAATTCAACAGAAATAATAAAGACGTAATATTATATACTTAAAGGGAGGGGGGGGGGTTTAATATACAACATATAAAATCGTTTATCTTTATTAATAAAATAAAGAATAGTCTAAAATTTAGGGGAACCTTTTAAATGTGCGAAAATATTGAACATAATTGAGTGAAATAAACAGTTGAGCACTTACAATTCTTTTATATACAAATTGCCTTCAATTATTTATTATAATCACAAAATTGTTATTAAATTGGCGAAAAAATTAATTGTTGATTTATTTTTTTCTGAAGATAAATTAATGAAATCGCTATAGCCAATACGTAATCCTACGGCTGTTGAGAGTGAAAACTAACATTTAAGCAATTTTTAGAATTCACCACCCAGAAACAAAAATCACAACAGAATAGGAGTATAATTTAAGTAACCATGTCAACATTAACAGCCAAATATGTGAAGTTATTATACATGCACACTCGAATTTGGATGCTAAATCATGATGCAATAATAATAACAATAATAATACCAACGGAAGCTAAATAATTTGCAGATTCCATCGATATCTAAACATCAGCTGAAAATCATATGCAACATAAAACTGTGAATGCATAGAAGGCAAACCCATGACCAAAGCCTTTAAATACCATGGGCAAAGACTAAATCCGTGTATTATTATTAGCTTTACTACTTAATAAAGAACTTGTGTTATATAGGATTAGTCCCTTGAAAAGTGAAGACACAAAATTCTTTTCATAAGGCCTATTATAAATAACTTCCTGGCATCAAAACACAAATAACTTAGTTAAACGAATTCACAATAAAATCAAGTCCCTGCAACTTCTACAACACATTTTCAACATTTTTGCTATCAAACACCATTGCTATCTACAAATCTATATCGTTTACATAGGAAATTTTCCGAGAAGCAGCCACATTTGGCTGAGACTTTGTTAAAAGAAAGGTGTAGAGAGATACCAAACTTACTAGACAAGCAGCAGAAAGAAAACCACCAAAAACCCTAACTCTAGCACTAGATGTATTTAGCAGCACCATTTCTTGAAATTAAAATCTTCCAGTAAAAGAAATGGTGCTGGTTCTATCCATCTCTTCTCAACTATAGAAGATTAACAGTTAAGAGGGTGTTTGACTAAGCTTATTAGCTCCTTAAAATAACTTATAAGCTTGTTTAATTGCTTATAAGCACTTGAAAAGTATTTGACAAAATAAACTCCTAAACAACTTATAAACTGCAAAAATAAGCTCCACCTAATAAGTTCCTCAGTTTTCTCTCTATAGTTATAATCTCAAACTCAAAATTTCATATGCAAGCTCAACAGTATAAGAAATGCATTCATAGATATTGAATTATACGAGCCTATTCGTCAACTAAGCACATCGCATATTGAATCCACCAAACATAACACGACCAAAACAGCATTGCATAATAACCCACAACAACAAAGATGAATTCCAACTGACAGACAAGGCATTAAAGAAGTCACCAACGCATTTTCCCTAATCCATCCACAGCATAACAATAACGAACGAGCCCAAAAAAATATCAAAAATAAATAAGAGAAATAACCTAATTCCAAATCGAGCTTCGTATAGAATTCACAAATCTCAACATAAATCATACATCATAATTATCATCATCGCATCGATTATGTAATTCAGCAATAAGAGTCAGTGGATCCTAAGCGAAAGAAAACATGGCATGATAGGGAAGAACAAAAAGAAGCCGACCACATCTAGAAGCCGAGCTTGGTGCGGCGCCAGTGGCGGCGCTTGGCGTTGTAGCGGATGGTGTTGTCGGTACGCATCCGGATCCAGTAGGGGATGGGCCTGTTTTGCCTCTGTTTCTTCGCCAGCTTCTTCTTTATCATGAAGGTCTTGTGAGACGGCTGCCAATTCAATAATTACACTAATAATTAGCGAGAGAATGCAGTTTCAATAGGAAAAGTTATACGTGAAATAAGGAGAGAGCAAGAGAGAGATGGAGGGAAAGAGAAATCCGAACCATGGTCGATTCCCGACGGCTGCTGCGAGGTCTGTTCTTCTAGGGTTTGCAACGGCGGCGGCAGGGGCGTCCTGTGAGCGGCAGCTATGTAGAAACCCTCGTTTCTATTTCGATATATATGGACCATTAATTTTATTATTATTTTTATTGTTTAGCTAATTGGAAATTGCAAATAAAATAATACTTCCTTCATCCCGCGAATCTTAAATCAATTTTTTTGGGCACCGGAATTAAAAAAATATTCCCTCCGTCCCATTAATAGTGTCCCACTTTTCTTTTTGGGTTGTCTCATTAGTAGTGTCTCATTCCCTTTATGGCACTATCCTCTATCTTTATACCTAATATTTAAATAATTTTCGCCAACCAATTTTATCTACTTTCTACATGTTTCTTAATCTCCGTACCCAAAAGAAATCATACAAGGAAATGACTCAAGATTCGTGGGACTGCCGAAAAAAGAAAATGACTCAAGACTCGTGGCACGGAGGTAATAGTAAAATTCAAATAATGGTGAAATCTGAGCAGTGATAATTTTTTTTTATGTTCATGAAAAAATGTTCTAATTTGTTATTTTAGTAATAATTTATACTAATTTAATTAATTTTTTTTCACTTTTCTTAATTATGAATCTCTTTCTCCTTTCACTAAATAAACAATATCAATTTTTTTTGAAAAAATTGTGTCTCACTCCCTTAGGACATACTCCCTCTGTCCCATTCCAAATGTCTCATTTTCTATTTTGAGTTGTCCCACTCTAAATGTCTCATTTCCTTTTTTGGCAATACTTGATATTTAAATAATTTTCATCAACTCACTTTATCTACTTTATACACACTTCTTATTTTTCGTGCAAAAAAATGAGATATTTAGAGCGGGACAGAGGGAGTACTTTTTTTTTTGAGAAACCTTAGGACATATTTTCATAGACACATGAAGTAACCTTTTGTAGCTATTTATTAAAAACAAAAAACTTTGAATTTAGCGCTTATAGTTGTGTTGTTGTATTTAAGGATGTCAATTAAGCCAATTCATTTAAATTTTAGAATTGTTCGATTTTTTTTTCTTTTAAGCTTATAAATGTTCAATCCTAGCTTTAAATTATGGAGTTTCGGGCTAATTCTTTGAGTCAAAAGATTTATGAAAAAAAAAATCTTTATAAAAAATTTAATTGAAGATTCGACTAAAATATATCACTCCAAACTAAGAATCAATTATTCCAAAATCTGATTAAATATATAAAAAATAATGAAATATTGTTGTTACATAATATTCAATCTCAAATTCTCTTGTGAGACCAAATATCACCTCAATCAACCCGTGAAGTGGATTCGGTGTCAAAAATATAGTACTCCCTCCGTCCGCCAAAATTATGTAAAATTGCTTGGGCACGGGATTTAATAAAATTGGTGATGATTTTGATGTAGTGGAGAAAGGGTCCCACCACTTTATGAGATGTGTGGTTGAAATTGAATTTTGAGTGGGGTTTTTTGTAAATAAAGAGTGTTAGTAAGAATAAAATATTAAAGAGGATGGTGGGACCATTGCCATAAAAGGAAAGTGGCATAATTTTGGCGGACGCCAAATATAGTAATTTTTACATAATCTTGGCGGACGGAGGGAGTAGTATAAGTTAATCTTTTCTCTCATCAAACCCTAATGTTCAGTCACAACCCACGCTCTCCCCATCTCCTTCTCTCCCTTTTCTCCCCTCCTACGTGCGTCGTCGCGCCTCCTTCGCTGAGGCGGAGCTCTTCCACATAAAGCAACGTTCGCGGTGGCGGCTGTCGTGCCACACCTTCAACGCCTTTGACGTCACCGACACCGTCAAATCCACCCGTCGCCATAAGCAACACATGTGGATCCATCACCACGATAATAATTAGGCCGTTTACCCCATGAGCCGTCGTTAAAATTAACGCCGACTAATGATGCAAACAACTTGATTATCGACAACTTGTTTTTCAATATCTCTCGATATTTTCCTAAATTCGTATATTCATTTTTTGCTATCCAAAGCAATTTATTTAAATAAAACATGCTTAAAATAAATAAATTATGCTCAAATTCAACGAACGACAAATTCATAAGATAATAATGATGTTAAAAAGTTGAATTCTTACTTGGTTTGAAGAAGAAGCCATAGCTGTAACTTACCACATGATTGTCTCTAGCCATCAAATTCACACTGTCACCAATTTACTTGGTTCATTTTACCTTTATTTTTCTCTTTTGTGTTTGTAGCCGTGAGAGCAACCAAAACTTTTTTTAAAAAAATAGTGTGTTTGTAACCATCGACAACACCATTATTTAACCTAAAGCCCTAGCTATTCTCTCTCCAATTCCCACTATATGTCAAATTCCTCTCTTTAATCTCGCTTGTCAATAAAGTGGTCAATTTTGTTTGTATTGTAAATGGATATAATCTTATAATATAATATGATATTGTAGTCGTGAATTTTGGGTCAAAATATTACTCCCTCCGTCCCAATATTGTTGGTCACATTCTTTTCGGCACGAATATTAAGAAATTGAGTGTTATGTTTTAATTGAGTGTGGCCCACCAAAATTAATAAGTTAATTAAGGGGGAAAAAAGGTGGAAATCCGGAGCTGCTTTTTCTTCTCTGCGCTACTTCTTCTTCTCACCTTCTTCTCCGGCAACAGCGACACCGCCGACGACATCGACGACCCCAAAATCAGACACTCACAAGGTGCAACCATCGCCTCTTTGCCCCTCTGAATCTCTCCCTCGCTATGCGCAACCATCCCGCCTTCACCCTCCTGAATCGCCCCTCTATTTCTCCTCCAAACCAGACACCCAAATCACACACCCAAAAACTGAAAAACAGAGCCCAAAATCGCACACACAAAAATTGAAAAGCGGACCCCAAAATCACACACCCAAAAACTGAAAAATAAACACCAAATTGCATATCCCAAATTGCAAATTGCAAATCAAATCTGCACAAAGTATGACAACCGATTCAAGAAGATGCAGAGGAAAATAACCATTGGTGGCGGCGCAAGAAATAGGGATCTCCCAAATCACTATCATCCTTCTAAAAAACTACCAATTCACTTAGTTCAAAACCCTAATTACGATTACAAACTCCAGCGACGCAAGAAATAGGGATCTCTGTACCGAAGGAGGCGGCGGCGTCGTGGCTGGAATTGCTGCGGGAGATAACTTTGATTGCAGACCAGAGAGGCGGCGACAATGGGGTCGCGGCGCAGACATAGGGAGATGCGAGAGGAGGCGGCGGCGGCCGGAGGGCGAGAAGCGGCGGCGACCATGGGGGTGGCATTCCGCCGGAAAAGAAGAGAGAAGGGTGAAACGGCTGCTGCGTGTGTTTGTGTGTGAATATGGTGTGCGTGTGTGTTTATTTTAAACATGATTTAGGGTTTAATTAGTAACTTAATTAATAGCTCTAATTAAGTTAAATTATTGCTTATTTTAGAAAGTGGTCATAAATAATGCGACACACCAAAAAGGAAATGTAGCCAACAATATTGGGACGGAGGGAGTACATGTTTGTAGCCGTGTAACAAACAAAGTAGTATCTAGAAAAAAAAAGGATTGTACCCGTGAATTTAGGTTCTAAAAAAATAAATTCATAAAGTAATAAAATCCTGTTAATTTGTGCTTGACTTTGACATTAAATACACTTTTTCACTCAAATGTGTAAGACTACCCACAGTCGTGACACTCATCCAACCCAACTTTACTCCATTTTTTAATAAAATATTCATTTATCTCTCATCCACCTATACAACCCACAACCTAATATAATTTTTACTCTCAATGGTGACACCAACTCAACCTACATATTTTTTTCCTTTCACTTTATTTTTAAATTATCTAATATTTAAAATAAAATATAAATTCAAATTAAATATTTATTTATTATATTTAATAAAATAAAATAAATATTAAAAAAATTGTAATCATATTATAATTAAACATTGTCATATATTATAATTGATATTTAACTCAATCACAAAGGAAGATTACAAGAATTAAACACATAACTGAAATTAAATATATCAAAGTACAATACGTGAAACTTAAAAATACAACTAGAAAATGCAAATTACATATTTAATTGTCAGTGCCAAATTTTTCCCATATGTGCTCAATCAAATCACCTTGAAGAGTCCTATGAGCTTCTCTATTGCGAAGTTGATCTCTATTAGTCATATAAGCAGACAAGCTCGCAATATGTTCAGTAAAATAGCGGAAATGTTCATCATCTTCTGTTTGTACTCTTGTAGGTGTATCCATAAAAAAAAATTCTGTTGGATCATAATAATTTTGATAGGTATCTCGTTTATCATCGACTATCATAGTATGCATGATGATACAAGCCATCATAATTTTTCCCATCAAAACTTTGTCCCAAACAAGACATGGGAATCGTAGAAATGCAAATCGAGCTTGTAGAACTTCAAATGCTCGCTCAACATCTTTTCGGACATTCTCTTAGTGTTGAGCGAACAACTTGTGTTTGCGGATCTGTGGGGAAGTAATTGACTTGACAAATACAGCCTATGAAGGGTATATACCATCGGTTATATAATATGCCCTATCATAATGACGACCATTCACTACGTAATTAAGCTTTGGTGCTCGACTTTCTAAGACATCATTAAAAATAGGAGATCGATGGAGAACATTGATAGCATTACACGAACTTTGTGTTCCAAAGAACGCATGCCATATCTACAAGTCGTATGAAGTAACAACTTTCAAAATGATCGTTGGTGTTCCACTTCTCCTTGTATATTGACCGGCCCAAGCATTAATATTGTCAATCATGCCTGGGAAACCACGTTGTTCTCCAACGTAGAGCAGCCTTGCCAAATCTTGTTCATTAAACCTTCTGAGATACGTACCACCGAAGCAAGAAATAACACCTTCCATAAAATGGACTAAAGCATCTCTTGTCGAAGATGAACTCATTCGTAAATACTCATCGACAACATCGGAAGATGTCCCATACACCAACACTCGCATGGCTCCAGTACATTTCTGCAATGATGAAAGACCTACTCTGTCGGTGGCATCTCGTCTATGTTGAAAAAACTTATCATTAGCAGTAACAGCTTCCATTATTCGAATGGATATAGCAATTTCTGCATGCGAAATCTCCGTCGGAAGAGCTCTGGCGTATACGTTGGGTTGTCACTAAAGTAGTCGTTGATCAAACGCTCTGCACCAAACTCGCGTTCCATATCACAATATCTCCTGTTGGTTGTTGAAATTTGATGTCCTGCAATCAGATTATGATTGTTTAGGATCATAATCTGGATGATGTTATCAAATTGACAATTTTGTTGATAAACTCGTTCTTTCCATTCATCAAGTTCGTTGGAATGGGAAACATCAGAACTTGAGTCTGAATCAACTGAAGAGTTTTCATTGACAAACATATTTGTATGATAAATGAGAAAATAATAGGGTAAATGTGTACTTGAGCAAAGAGTGAAAGTTTAGTGTTTTATTGAGATATGTTTCATCTGACATTTATAGAATACATATTAAGATGGGGGATAAGATAGCTAGATTTGAATTGATACGGTTGCATGTGATCTAGTATGTCAAAAATGACATATGCATATGAATTGGAAATAATGTTATGTCAGTATTAGACAAAGACATATGATTATGACAAATGCATGTGAATTGGACAAATGCTTTGTCAGAATTGGCTAAATGCTTTGAGAAGCTAAACGGATCTAATGCTATTCAATTTTAGATGAAATACATTTCTTCATTAATTAAACATAAAATGGGTACATAATACAATTTGCCAAAACTAAAATCCCACAAATAGAAAGCACACAAATAAAAAGTACATAAACTAAAATTACATAGAAAGTACATGATTAAAATACATTCACTTCCAAACACAATTTTAATTAGTTGAAGTTTCATCTCTTCGTCTTCTGGAGATAAGTGCTCTTTCGACAACAATTAAAGTAACATTTTTTCTTTCATCTTTATTGCGTTTCTTTGCAACTTCTCGCGCTCTAGTTCGATTCGAGTCTTTATTAACTCAGCTTCGGCATCTATAGTGAGTCTCATTGCACGAATTTCTGCAGCAATAGCAGATTCATAAGTAGATTCATATTGTGAGACCTTACCTTTTCCTTTCCTTTTTGTCTTATCTCTACCAATGGGACGAGTCGCAGTTGACTGTTTAGATGTTGGAGTTTCTGGATTAGAAGAGATAGAAAATACCCCATCTTCCGAAGTCTTTGATCTTTTCGAACAGCCACCACTTTGCTGGTCATCAACATCTTCACTTTAACAACGAAAAACATGTGTGGTATCATGCACATTCCACTTGGGATGTTTACTCATAACTTCATTGAATACAACCAAGTCTAGAAACTCGCTTCCACCTGCTTCGTAAATGGAATGAGCTTCTTTCTCAACATCGTTGTCGCTTATCCCACTCTTTCTTCGAGCGTTTGCTTCCCTGCAAGCAGCAACCCATTTGTTTCCATTTTCATTAAGACGTTTCCAGCGACCTTTCATCGATTCAATGTTTCGTTCGTTGAGCTCATTCGGATTTTCTACTTGAATGTCGTGATACAATTTATGAACACGTGCCCAAAGCGATTCCCCCTTTTGATTTTTTCCTCGAACGCTATCTTCGCTAGCATAGATTCAAGATGACATAAGGACTACATCTTCTTTCACATACCAAGCTACATTTTTTGCCCCTTTCTGATTTTTGTTTGGGCGTTGAACACCCATAAACAAAATTACGGGAGACATTTTTTGGTGTGAAAATTCTTTGAGATGTAAGAATCCGACTTAGATTTGGAGAAAATTGAGATTCATAAAATTGAAATTTTGATTGATTTTCGAAATTTGGAAAAAAAAATGAGGAGTCAGATAAGATGAAAATTTTGCAGAATCTTGAGGGTTAGGATAACCTTGAGAATTTTGATGATTTTGAAAATTTGGATAAAAATAATTGGGATGATTTGGAGCTATAACTTAAAATGGAAACAAATCTGTGAGGAAAAAATTTAACGAAATGTGAAATGAAGAAAGAGAGAGGTTTGGTTTATGTGTGAAAATCTACTGAAATTAAGTTATATTTATAGAGCTAAAAATAATAAAAAATTTAATATAATTTTAATATATTTTTTATAAAGGAAAATCATTATAAATTTTTTATCTATCATAGATTTATAATATATAATACACCAATCAGAATAAGACATGTGGCAAAATGAGATAAAAGGAGGGAGGGGTGACCTGGGGCGGCAAAACTCCCAGGTCATGCTGCGTGACTTTCCATTTATTTTTAATTGCCAAGAGTTTTGTCTTATTTGCATGACCTTGAATGAAAGTCACCGTTGTGGCTGGTGTAAGAGGTGTAAAAAATATGTTGAAAAAGTACAAACATGATTGAGACATTAAAGGTAAGAATGATACTTCATAGTATTACTTTGAGTAGATTTATAATGTTAATTATAAGGGTGTAGTTAACTTATCAAATTAAGTAGTTTAAATTCTCATCCTATTTAAAATATTTTAATCTATATTACATTAAAGTAAAGAAATGATTATGAAAGGCAGCAAGAAAAACAGACGCTGTGCATACAACTCTAATTAATGATTTTAATTAGAAAAATAAATTTAGGTAAATATTTTATGATTATAAATATACATATCCTTTTTAGTGAATTTTAACTCAATATAATCCATCATTTTTAAAAGCATTTAACTTAAAACTGTATTAACTTTTGAAAGATTTCATTTAAATTTTATCTTTTTTTTGAGTGAGTTTTCACATAGTTTTTAGTAATTTTATTAACCTAGATAATCGTATAAAAAAATAGATCGACTTAGATTATTGATTGAGGGAGTAATTTTTATTTTATTTTTCTCTTATTAAAAAAAGAAAAAAAAAATTAGCCTCCGCGGTGGCCGGTGGCCGGCCCATCTCTTCACCTCCAGCACGAAGTCGAGTCTGGGGATCGATTCTCACTCCAAGAGAGTGACCACTCTCTGCTCCCGCCGCCGTTTCTGTTGAAAATAACACTACAAAAGTCAAGATTATCATTCTACAGAAGTCAAGATTAGCAACAGCAAAAGTCAGAAAGAGGAGCAGCGGTGCATTTATTTATCAGTCAAATATTTACCACGGATCCCTTAATCATAGGGATCCTGGTATGACTTTAGAAATGTAATACATTATAAATGATGATTGTATTCTTCAGAAATGATAAGAAATACAAGAAACACAATTCCATCTATCATTCTCTCTTACTATGACGATATGATATTTTAACATGGTATCAGAGCAGGCATGATTCTGGGAACTCATAAATCATTCATCACGGTTCCAAAATACCTCAAAACAATCAAGGCAACAAAAGAAAAAAAAAATGTCAGAAAGAGAAAGACAGTTGAGTTGAATGGCTAAAGTCGAGGCTTCCGAATCAGCGGTCATACAATCATCCGTCTTTGCGAGCCCCACCTCCTCCCCACCGGCCCTCAGCACAGTGGTGGAGGAAATCTGGGCGGCGTGGAAGCGCGGTGGGAAAATCACGGTGTACGGCGTGGGGCGCGAAGGGCTAATGACCCACTGCGTATTCGACATGACCACTCCTCCCATCGCGCCGCCGGACCTCCTGATCGCCTCCGCCGGCCCGGGAGGTTTCTCCACCGTGGACGCCATATGCGGCGTGGGCAGGAGCGCCGGCGCTTGGGTGGTGCTCCTGACAGCTCAGTCCTCATCGGTGAAGTGCGGCAGCGTGAGCGTGGTGGTCGCGGATCCGACGTCCCCGGCCGGGCAGAAGGGAGGGGAGAAGTGTGAGAGGGAGACGGATGGAGAAGGGAGGGGAAAAGTGAGAGGAAGGAAATTAGGTATAGGGTTTGGTGTTTTCACACTAAACCCTCATTCTTCTCTTTATTTGCAAAAGATACCCCACCTTTTAAAAGTTGCCCCCCTAAGTTCCAATAAAATACGAAAGCTACCCCGAGGTTTTATTAAATTGCAGAACTTACCCCATCTTATGCAAACTGCCACCCTAAGTTTTCAAAAATTACAAAAACACCCCAATCTTCTACATAATACTAAAATCACTCCTCAATTATGTAGAAATTCCCTAAATTTTTCCGCTGCATATCAAACCTCGTGTGATAATAGAAATAGAGAGGAAGGGTGGATTTTTGATTGTGGAGCTACTGATACGATGACCTTTGATAAAACTGATATTATTAAGTCATCAACATCCCACCGAACACATGTTCAAACTGCTAGTGGTGATTTAACTCATGTTGAAGGAGCCGGAACTATAGAAATTTCAAAAACTCTTCGTCTCTCAAATTGTCTATATGTTCCATCTCTTTCTCATAAACTGTTGTCTATTAGTCATGTTACAAAAGAGCTCAATTGTACCATGATAATGCATCCCCACTTCTGTTTTCTTCAGGATATCGGGACGGGGGAGATTATTGGGCGTGGCACTGAGCGGGATGGATTGTACTATGTGGATGAGATAGCTCAACAAGGCAAGGTGATGCTGGCTCACGGAACTGCTGACCGAGAAGCCTGGCTTTGGCACCGTCGGTTAGGGCATCCATCCATGGGGTATCTTAAGCTTTTATTTCCTAAATTAATAAAAAATAATGAGACTTTATCTTGTGAAACTTGTGTTTTAGCTAAAAGCCACCGAAAATCTTTTAAGCCTAATGACACACAAGTGAACTCCATATTTTCTCTTGTTCATTCTGATGTTTGGGGTCCTTCACCTGTTGTGGGAGGTCAAGGTTTTAGATATTTTCTACTCTTTATTGATGATTGCACTAGGATGACATGGATGTATTTTCTCAAAAATAAATCTCAAGTTTTTGAAAAGTTCACTCATTTCTTTAAAATGATTCAAACTCAATTTCAAAAACATATCCAGACCCTTAGAACCGATAATGGGGGGGAGTTTGTCAATCGATCCATGCAAGACTTCTGTCAACAAAGAGGGATAATTCATCAAACCACTTGTTCCCATACTCCCGAACAAAACGGTGTTGCTGAACGAAAAAATAGAATTCTCCTTGAAATGACCCGTGCTATGATGCTTGAGTCTAAGGTACCCACCCACTTCTGGCCTGAAGCTGTCGCCACCTCTGTTTACCTCATAAATAGCCTTCCCACCAGAACCCTCCAGCTTCAAACTCCTTTACAGAAATTATCCACTCTTTCTGATATACCTCTCGCTCTTACTCTTCAACCTCGAGTTTTTGGTAGTTCCGTATTCGTTCATATTCCCAAGCATGAACGGACTAAACTCTCTCCTTGTGCCATTAAGTGTGTGTTTGTCGGGTATGGTGTTAACCAAAAGGGGTATAGATGTTACAATCCTAAAACCCGTCAAATCACAACCACCATGAACTGCGACTTTCTTGAAACTGAGTATTTTTACAGTACCCACCTTAACAGTCAGGGGGAGAGTGAGAAAGAGAGTGAGATCGACGACCTGTTAAGTTGGTTACCAATGCCAGGCCCAGAAGCAGATCCAACAGAAAAAGTTAGCCTTGCCACCGAGCATGTTTCATCCACTCCAGAACAATCTAGTCCATTGCGTGAGCCTATATCTTCTCCGCCTCCGATATCTGAGGTAAGAGCTTCTGAACCTACTATTGTGACTTCTGATTATGCTGATCATATTTCTCGAGTCATTGAAGAAGAACAGGAGAATAATACAGTAGATGGAGATACTGGAAGATATGTGCTACCACCCAGGAGCAATCGGGGTGTACCTCCTAAACGGTATACCCCAGAGAAGATTCCTAGGAATTCCCGATACTCAGTTGGGAATATCGCCAAGGGAAACTTGTCCAAAAATGCCACAGCCTATGAAGCGGCCTTATATGATGAGGAGATTCCACAAACAGCAGAGCAAGCCCTGAAGATCGAGCATTGGAGAAATGCTATGAAGAAAGAGATAGGGGCCCTGAACCGGAATCACACATGGGAGAAGTGTCGGTTGCCGAAAGGGAAGAAAACTGTGGGATGCAGATGGGTTTTCACAATCAAACGAAAACCCGATGGATCTATTGAGCGATACAAAGCTCGGCTGGTTGCAAAAGGCTACACACAAACATATGGGATCGACTATGCAGAAACCTTTTGGCCTGTTGCAAAAATGAACACTGTCAGGGTGCTCCTCTCCATTGCTGCAAACAAAGATTGGGATCTTCATCAGTTTGATGTTACAAATGCCTTTCTTCATGGTGAGCTTGAAGAAGAACGGGAGGTATACATGGAAGCACCCCAAGGTTTTTCAGATGAGTTCGAAGAAGGGGAGGTATGCAGATTAAAAAAGACTTTATATGGGCTCAAACAGTCTCCCAGAGCTTGGTTTGGAAGATTCACCACAGCTATGAAGAAGTTCGGGTACCAGCAAAGCAATTCCGACCACACCTTATTCTTGAAGAAACGAGGTGATCTTATTTCTTGCTTAGTCATTTACGTTGATGACATGATCATAACAGGAGATGACTTAGAAGAAATTCAGAAGTTGAAAGAAAATCTTTTCAAAGAGTTCGAAATGAAGGACTTAGGAAAACTAAAATTGAAGTTCTCAGATCAAAGAAGGGGATCTTCATCAACCAGAAGAAGTATACTCTAGATCTCCTAGCTGAAACTGGGATGCTAGATTGCAAGCCAGCAGAAACTCCTATTATCGTAAATCATGGGCTACAAATTGTGGAAGGAGCTCAGTTAGCCGATCGAGGACAATATCAGTGTCTGGTAGGGAAACTAATCTATCTTTCCCATACTCGACCTGACATTGCTTATGCTGTTGGTGTTGTTAGTCAATTCATGCACCAACCACAGGCTGACCACATGGAAGCTGCGCTCAGAATTGTGAGATATTTGAAAAAGACTTTTGACTATGGAGTGCTGTTCAAAAAGACTGGACACCTTGAGATACAAGCTTACACCGATGCTGACTGGGCAGGAAACCCGAATGACAGAAAGTCAACAGCTGGATACTTTGCATTTGTAGGAGGAAATCTTGTCTCATGGAGAAGTAAGAAACAAAAGGTGGTTGCTCTCTCAAGTGCAGAATCAGAATTCAGAGGAATCAAAAGTGGGTTAACTGAAGTCCTTTGGCTAAGAAGATTGTTGATGGAATTAGGCCTTCACCCAACAAAGACGTGCCAAATGTACTGCGACAACAAGGCTGCCATCAGCATATCTGAGAACCCAGTTCAACATGATAGAACTAAACATGTCGAAGTGGATAGGCACTTTATCAAGGAAAAGATTGAAGAAAAGATTGTGGAGCTCCCGTTTGTGAGGTCCGAAGATCAGCTCGCTGATATCCTAACCAAGGCTGTGGACTTCAAAAGTTTTTCAGAAGTTCTCTCCAAGTTGAGTATCGGAAATCCCGTCACTCAACTTGAGGGGGAGTGTTGAAAATAACACTACAAAAGTCAAGATTATCATTCTACAGAAGTCAAGATTAGCAACAGCAAAAGTCAGAAAGAGGAGCAGCGGTGCATTTATTTATCAGTCAAATATTTATCACGGATCCCTTAATCATAGGGATCCTGGTATGACTTTAGAAATGTAATACATTATAAATGATGATTGTATTCTTCAGAAATGATAAGAAATACAAGAAACACAATTCCATCTATCATTCTCTCTTACTATGACGATATGATATTTTAACAGTTTCATCCTTTAAACTAGCGCCAAAATCATCCTTTCCCGTCGGTGAGAAACTCCAGTGTTCCCCTCTCATATCTGCCGGCAGCTACAATTTCATAATTACAAAATTCATCCTGTTCCTGTTCTGCGTTTCGAATCCGCTTATGGCGGCTGCCTCTATCCTGAAATTAGGGCTTTCACGCGCCTATCCCTCCCCTCACCGCCGCCTGCCATCGGAGCACTCAAATTTTCACATTCTCGATTTTGCGCGTCGGCAGTTCTCGCCACATCCAAAGTCGATCACGGGATCGCCTTGGGCGGACTTTTGAAATAAACTTTCTGACCCAATCGTTTGAATTCTGGGAATGTTTGGCGCAATACGTCTCAAAACTTGTACTTGTAGTTGATTTGTGAAATAAACTCATCGATTGGTAAAAGTCTCATCGATTATGTATATTCTTGGGTTTAGCAAATGCAGGGAGCGTGCTTTTGCCGAAGATTGAAGTTTGTTTACAGTGAAGCTAGCTTTGCCCAGGGAATTGGAAATCGTTTGGGAAGGTAATGAATAGCTTCATACAAACAACGGTGCAGACTGCAGAGTTTGAATTTGATAATCTGGTAAGATTTACATTCCCCCTTATCAGTGATTCTTGAACAACCAGCACGAAATTTATAACATTTTTAGAAACTGATAAGAATCGGTTACTCTTAACAGATGAATGGCGCCAAATGTTATTTAAATCTTGGTCAACGTATGGCATTCTTATCGGTGGACAAGGTAGATATTCTTTTTTTTGAGGAAGACAAGGTAGATATTCTACTCAAAAGTCTTCGAGGCACACGGTTTGTCCTCTCCCTCTCTCTCACTAAATTTCCAAGATAGCAACTTGTGATGAAGCTTCCAAGGAGATTACGTGTGTTCATACTAGATCATCTGGCGATTCTGGTCAATGGATATGAACCTTAGAAAACAATTGCTCATGAAAATGAAAACAACGACTGTTGACTATATCTATTTCCATTGTTAATTATTGGCAAAAGGTGTGGATTATACCTCCATTCACGCCTTGATGCCCATCATCCATCTGCTTCACAACAACAACACTAATGGAACCATGAACCTCTGTCGTTTTTCAGTTGGTCTACTATTTATCTGCTTCCAAATCACAATCACATCCGGCAGCAATGAACCAACTCACACCACAGGTGATGTCTCCATTAATTGTGGCTCAACTGGAACTTATGCAGCACGCAGCACAAGGGAATGGCTGGGAGATGTACGATCAAGATTTTCTTCAGGGCTGGAAATAAGTGGCTCGTCAACATTCTCAACTGTAGTCCACAGTTGGGCCTCTGCTGATCCAATTCCCCACCAGACTGCGCGCCTCTCGCGTTCCAAGTTCTCATACTCATTTCAAGTGAATGCAGGTCAGAAAGTTATTCGCCTTCACTTTAATCCCACAACATATAGAGGTTTTAAAGGGTTGAAAGACTTATTCACTGTTGAAGCCGGTTCTTTCACTTTGCTCAGTAATTTTAGCGCTTCCATCACAGCTGAGGCTCTTGGTGTGAATACTTTTGCCAAAGATTTCTGTTTGGATATACCGGAAAACCAACGGCTGAACATAGTTTTCTCGGCTGAAAGTAGTCCATCATATTCACTAGATACATATGCTTTTATAAATGGTATTGAAATTATCTCAGTGCCTGCTAGTCTTTCTTACTTTCCGGGTGGAGATATTGGACTACACGTAGTTGGTCAGAAATCCCTTGTTTATGTCGATAGCAGTATTGCACTTGAAATAGTCCATCATATAAGCATTAAACAAGATTTAGTTTCTTCCGCTGATGGTTCCAGTGACATGTTTGCAATGTGGTTGACGGCCCCCAAACAGAAACTCGACAATATCAACAACATTACCTGGAAGCTACCTGTTGATGTGGGATTCAGGTACTTGGTTAGGCTTCATTTCTCCGAGATATGTCTCAACATGGCAAAGAGTGTAGGCCTGAATTTTAAAGTCCTGATCAATGAAATGGTTGTCAGCACTGACAGTGACATGGTCAAAGAAATGGATGGTAGCGTCCCCTGGTACGGAGACTATGTGGTGATGTTGAATGGCCGCAAACAAGAGGGGAAGCGCGATCTCTTGATTTGCTTGCAATCAAATCAAGAATTCATGGATATGCATGGACCCCTTAAAGGATTTGAAATACTCAAGCTGAGCAACCCTGATAGCAGTCTAGCCGCTCCAAATCCTCTGCCTCCAGCTCAGGATTCACCATTGCAAGCTTTCCAACCTTCATTTATGATTCTTGGTCGTAGAAATGCAATTATGACTATTGCAATAGCTGTAATTTCTCTAGTGAATATAATTGTTCACCAGTTACTGGAAAGTTGGGGAAGTTGGGAAGCTAGCAGTAGTGAGGAGGAAAACAAGCCATCAGCTGGGGCTAAAAGAGTCTGTCGCCGTTTTTTACTGGCTGAGATCCAATTGGCCACTAGAAATTTCAATGATGGACTTATAATTGGAAAGGGTGGATTCGGTAAAGTATACAGAGGCCTCATTGATAATGGGCAAAAGGCTGTTGCTGTAAAAAGGTTAAAACCAAATTCTAGGCAAGGAGCACATGAGTTCTTAACTGAGATTGAAACTCTCTCAAAGATCCGACATATTAATGTTGTGTCTCTAATTGGCTATTGCCAGGAGCACAGGGAAATGATTCTTGTTTATGAACATATGGCACGCGGATCACTGGCTGACCACCTCTACAAACTCCCAAAGGACAGCAGTAATTGTTTCTGTTTCACCTGGAAGCAACGCCTAAATATCTGCATTGGAGTAGCTCGAGGCCTGGAATATCTTCATACAGGCTGTGGAATCATACATCGTGATTTAAAGGCCTCCAACATCCTGCTTGATGAAAGTTTTGTTGCTAAGCTCTCAGATTTTGGGTTGGCCAAACCTGAACATAGAAATAAGCTACAAAGCCATGTCAGCACAAAAGTTAAGGGCACATTTGGCTATGTGGATCCTTATTATGTCACAACCAGTAAACTAAGAAGGAAAAGTGACACATATTCCTTTGGTGTAGTGTTGCTGGAATTATTATGTGGGAGACGGGCAGTAGATTCAGAAGTGTTAGACGATGAGAAGATTCTTCTGACCAAGTGGGCTCAAGATAAGATTAGTAAGGGGGAAGTCGATCAGATTATAGCTTCAAGTCTGAGAGATGAAATTTCACCGAACAGCTTGAAAACTTTTGTGGGGATTGCTGGTAGATGCTTAAACGATGACCCAAAAAATCGGCCAACAATGTCTGAAGTTGTGCTACAGCTTGAGTTTGCACTTAAGCAACAAGAGAGCAACCAAAATTTAGTGTTAAATGAGATAGCAAGTGTTTCTGTTGACTTACGTCCTTCAACTTCTAATGATAGAATTGATGTACCTAGAGCTGCACAACCAATAATTACCACCACAAAGATGCAGAATCTCAGACTTCCTCTCGACAAACAAACTAGTGGAAGAATTGAAAATGGAGAGCTTACATCTGGAAGAAAACAATGGACAAGATTCACAACAAATAAGGTATTAAGATTTCGGCCATGGCAGGCATTCCGGAAAAGAGTTAAACCATCCAAGAAAAATGAATTATTATTTCAAGGTAGAGTTGAAGCTTTTTCTTTTGTTAGAGATGCCTACATTTTTTTTCCGTATTGAAACCAACATAACATACTCCAGCAGATGTCCAACTGAGAGTGCCCTTTTTTACTTTCGAAACAGATCCTGCTGTTGGACACCTGCATTATGATTTTGCTAGAATCACAGCTGCAACCGATGATTTTTCTCATGCTAACATTGTCGGGAGAGGTGGATTTGGGTCTGTTTATAAGGTAATTCATTATATCATTTCAATATATAGGAAACCCACAATTCTCATTGGTTAATTTGGTATTCTTTTATTCTGAAATCAGGGGAAACTCTTGAACGGTCAAGAGATTGCAGTCAAAAGGTTGTCTTCTAGTTCACGTCAAGGCAGTATTGAATTTATAAATGAAATCTTGATATTGGCGAGGCTTCTGCATAGAAATTTGGTTAAACTCTTGGGTTTCTGCCAGGAAGGAAATGAGAGGCTTCTCATATATGAATTTGTTGAGAACTCAAGTCTAGACCTCTTCATATTCGGTAACATTTTGTTTTATTTGTATGGAACATCAATCCTTAGGACCCATTTACACAATGCCGTTTATTCTCATTGGAGCTCTAATAATGATATATGATCAATTGAACATGTAGACTCAATCAAACGCTCATTCTTGGATTGGGATCGACGATACAAGATTATACTGGGCACTGCGATGGGACTTCATTACTTGCACGAAGGTTCTGAACTCAGGATCATTCACCGTGATCTGAAAGCCAGCAATGTACTTTTGGATGGAGATTTGAATCCCAAAGTTGCAGATTTTGGCATAGCAAGAGTATTAAAGGCAGATGACAGTCCAAACACCAGCTTGATTGTTGGGACTCAGTGAGTATCATACTATGTTTCTACTGTTTAAAGATTATATTTACAGTCACAAATCTAAATTATTAACCAGAAATTGTGAAAAATGTTCCTTACGAAGTCATACATTTATGCTGCAGTGGATATATGGCACCTGAGTATGCAATGCATGGGATTTGCTCTGTAAAGTCAGACGTGTTTAGCTTTGGGGTGCTAGTACTGGAAATCCTGAGCGGCCAAAGAAACAAGGACCTCATGAATCTCGTAAGTATCAGATATGGATATTTAATTAGATGCCTTTTCGCAAAGTTTAATATATGAAAGTATATATGCTTGAATCTTCAGACATGGAAAAATTGGCACGAAGGAACAGCTGAAAATATGATAGATCCTACACTGAGGGCTAGGACGGATTCCCTGCACGTAATGTTGAGATGCATGCACATTGGGTTGTTGTGCATTCAGGAAAGCCCTGCTAGCAGGCCAACAATGAATTCTGTCACTCTAATGCTTGGTGTCTCCGATACAACACTCCCTGCACCTTCAGCACCGGTATCCTATATGGTATCTGAAGAATATCGTCTAACAAATACGAATTACAGGCAGCCTGAAGCAGCTGCGTCTAAAATCTCATCTAACAATGATATGTCGGACACTGAGTTATCTCCACGGTAATTTAGCTAGAATTTGTCATCCACTGTCTGAAGGATTTGTGTTTATAATCACTAAAGTTGTTGCATCAGAAACTATGCAAGTTGGCCATGTGTTTGTTTTGTTACTACTTTTTGCTCCCCTTTCTAATTTGCGTGTTAGTGTTAAAGAAAATAAAATCTACTCCCTCCATCCACGAAAAGTATATAACATTGGGTTTGACACAGGTTTTAATAAACTGGTTGGTGGATGTGTGTTTAGTAAATAAAGGGTCTCATCATGTAGAAATGAGTGGTTGAAGTTGTTGAATTATAAGGATTGAGTGTGAGCCATGGGGTGGTTTTTTAGTAAATATGGGGTGTGTGTAAGGTTGAATTATAAGGATAAAGTGAGGGATCCATATCCTGAAAGACAATTGTGCTATATTTTTCGTGGATGGAGGGAGTATAAAAAAATGTGAGTAATAGACTAGGAAAGAATATCGATGACAATGGTGCGGGGCAAGAGCTCATGCTCGATCCACAGTCAAGTCATGAATTACGTCCCCCCCCCACCCAAAAAAAAAATTAAAAAAATATATATATATATATATATATATATATGTAAATAAATAATAATAAAATAATAATAAATAAATAAATTGGAGCATCATTCTTGCCATGAGTAATTTGTGGAGAGATAAAGGCTTCTAACTTCTCCGGGATGAAAATTCGAAGCTGAAGTCTGAGGTTTTAGCTTGGCTAAATCTGCAGACAAACCCAATGTATGGGGCTGTGGTAATACCGTAATAGCAATTAGCACATCCCAAGTACTTATCTGTTTATCATGTTCTTGCTTGCTGTCTCATCTGAGTAATAACAGACAGCAACAGCCAGCCGCATATATTTTCAGGAAAACGTACAAAAATCGCAACCTTTCTACAGAAACCAATATCAATATATTTCGTAAACTGCTTGGAAGTACAGAAAATTGGAACCTGTAACTAGAAATAAAACCAAACATCCCTTCCCTTCATGTGAATCAGGGGTGATATGTTGTTTGGAGCCTAGTTCTTAAATATTTAGCTCAAGAAATTGAGATAATTGATGTGCACAGTATTAGAATTGGGCCCATCATCCCCTTACACGGCCTTATAAGGGGAGAGGGTGCTCCAAACTTATATATTGGAGACATGATCATTACCAAGTCGATGTGGGATAGACCAGGGTGGCTTTAACACACAGCATGAGCAGTTTCAGTGTAGTTTGATGGTGGATTTGTAAATAAACTGTGACATATCATGTGAAATGTGTGTGATTGCTGAAGGATGCACTGAATTTGATGTATGCGGGTTACCGTGAGCTTCTATTGAAGTGTAATTTGATGAGGACAATAATGACACTTGGCACTGCGTGGAGAGGAGCTCCAGCAAATTCGTCTGCGGCTTACGCCTGTTGTAAAATACCAAGATGAAGCTGGGAAAGAAGAGTATAAATGGTATTTTAATTAGTGTGACTGTTTCATCAATCATTTCATTGATGAGGATTATAAAAATTGCCTCTCCAATGCCTGCATTCTTGAAAAATGGAGCCTAATCAAGTGCCTGAATCCCGCCTCCATCAGCATTTTCCAGGTTTTATTTTTAAACTTGTCTGCTCATCGTGACTCTCTATAATTTTTTAGCTGTATTTCAAGGAAGAAAATTTGGCTGTATATCTGCATGCCATTCTCTGCCATTCTTTGCTGTGAGGTGAGTTGGATTATCATGACGAGTAAAAGCAGAGAAACAGAAAAAAAGTATAAGGTTGCATATAGAGACACATAATTTTATTATTGTTCAACCATTATATATCTCGAACTTTCTGTTGTTGACCTGTGCATTTTGTTTCTCTTCTTTCAGGATTTTGTAGTTTTTGTCTCAGAAGGCCTTGTCTAGAAGGTTATTGAGGTCAGAGGTCACGCAATCGATTTCTATAATGTAAAGTCACACCGTTATCCTTTTATTGATGGTCAGATTTTCAACATGCAGTTAATGACAGAGTCTGAGGGATTAAGCATCAATTTTGGAGGAGCAATTTCTCATCAACAGCTCACCTGCATATTTACCAAGAGAAATTTTGAAGTTATTCTTAACAAGTCCTCTGCCATGGCTCTTGTTGCTGCATCAGAGGGCCTCTTTCTCCAACATTTTGAGCACACTACGCATGCTTGGTCGGTCGTGTGGATGCTCTAAGGTGCACCGCAAACCAACTCGAATGCACCTCAGTGCTTCATCGGCTGGAAATTCCCCACCAAGTGAGCCATCTACCAGGTCTAGCACTTTCCCATCACTTCGCAGTTTCCGTGCCTAAAGATAGGATTCACTTTTCTTAACATTTAATTTTACTAAAACTAGTAAGATGTGATTTTATGGAAGTTTGAAGATTCTACTAAAAGTAAGTTAAACACTTACATAGTCATGAATGTTCATCTTGCTTAGCGTATAAGATCTCCATGCTGTGTGCCCACTCACAATCTCCAGTATCACAACTCCGAAGCTGTAAACATCTGATTTAACTGAAACTTTGCCGTGTTTTAAACGCTCTGGAGATATATAGAATCTGAAGAACATAATTAACCAGGACAGTTGTTTGTTGCAAAGAAACAAGTTGGAAAAGAGAAAAGGGGAGGGAGAGTACTTACTTGGTACCTGCAGCTATTCCTGTTTCTAGTTCGGAGTCATGTTCTAACAATTTCATAGAAAAGCCAAAGTCTGAAATTTTAGGAACCATCTCATGGTCCAGTAAAATGTTGCTTGATTTGGGATCTCCGTGAATGACTCTGAATCTAGAACCTTGATGTAGATAAACAAGTCCTCGAGCTATCCCCTTTATGATGTTGAACCGTACTGGCCATGGAAAGTGTTGCCGTTTCTTGTCACCTATGAGTGAACTTTATTACGTGAAGTTGTAGCTCAGTAGTACTGATCATATTACTAACATATTATAAATTAAGAAAATGGAAATTTGGAGGCCATAACATCTTGTTTAGGAAGAGGCTTAATGAGATTATGTAAAGATTGTGAAGGAACGAACCTATAAATGTATCTAGACTTATGTTTTCCATGAACTCATATACAAGGAGTGACTCTCTGCCATGAATGCAGTAGCCAAGTAGTTTGATAACGTTTTGATGGTGAAGATTGGGAAGCAAAAGAATTTCATTTTTGAACTCCTTGAGTGATTGCGCAGGAGATGTCGAATGCCTTTTCACGGCAACTACTTGTCCTGTAGGTAGCACACCCTATTCAACACAAATAATTCAAAGATCGAGAAAGATAATTCTAGTTAGAGGGCTGTATATTTGGTAGAAGAAGTGTTGAACATGGTGTTAACTAGAAAAATAGTCACCTTGTAAACATGACCAAATCCACCCTTTCCAACTTCATTTGAGGAGGAGAAACGATTAGTAGCAACTGAAAGTGTATGCCAATCAAATACTGTCACTTTTAGATTTGCTTCTCTGATTTCTGCAGTCACAACCGTATTATACGTTTCATTATTTTATTTGAACTATAGCAACATCAAGTAATAAGTAAGCATAATCAAAAGCCCCCAAAACTAGTAATCAACAAGTAGCAACTAGCAAGGTGCTTCTACTTTCGTTACCTGATAGTAATAGTTCAGTTTCCCTGGATGAATTACTTCTATTCCGCGACCAAAATCTTGATACCTTAGTATCAGCCACCTGGTGGCTAGTTTGCCCTTTCGGGGTGCATGTGAGAATTTGCAGTTCTATATTGGACACTGATGACTGCCCTGAGTCAGCTGATTGTCCAGTTTCTTCATATGAACTTGATGTCTCATTCGAAGCCAAAATTCGTTTGCTTTCCTGTTGCTCAAGTGCAAGCTCAAGCTGCTGCACAACTTGGGACATCGTTGGCCGGTTGTTCGGTTCGTCCTCTAAGCACCTTTCAGCAAGCTCCACAAATATCTTGAGGCTATCTGGAGAAATCTCATCCCTCAAGTTCAAATCTACAATCTGATCAACTTCTCCCTTGCTGTTCTTATCTTGAGCCCACATGCTCAAAATCTGCTCGTCCTCTGTTACCCCTAAATCCACTGCTGGTCTCCCACACAATACTTCAAACAACACTACCCCAAACGCGTACGTGTCACTTTTCCTTGTTAGTTTACGAGTGTGGAAATAATGTGGGTCTAAATAACCCCTCGTGCCTTTAACATTTGTGCTAACATGAGTTTGTAACTTTCTTCCATCCTCAGGTTTTGCCAGACCAAAATCAGAAACTTTAGCTACCAAGTCTTCATCCAGAAGGATGTTTGAAGCTTTTACATCGCGATGTATCACTCCATGGCCCGTGTGGAGATAGTCTAACCCCCGACCGGCCCCAATGCAGATATTAAGGCGTTGTTTCCACGTGAGAGAAGAAATGTGGCGTCTTTTCCTTGAAGGTTTGTAGATGTGATTCCCCAGTGTCCCACCAGCCATATAATCATAAACGAGAATCATTTCCCCATGCTCATTGCAGTAGCCTATCAGAGAAACTAGATTAACATGTCGCAACTCAGAAAGTGTTTCAATTTCTGTCAAAAACTCACGTGCCCCCTGCATAGAGTTTGGATTTAACTTCTTAATAGCGACAGTCGTTTGGCCTTCATCAATGAGGCCTCTGTAGACATTACCAAACCCACCCCTTCCAATTAAACGCTCCTTGCAGAAATATCTGGTTGCCTGTTGGATCTCAGCTAGAGAAAAACGACGGCAGAATCGTGCAGCCTTGGGTGATGGTTTGTTTTCTTCCTCAGTGCTGCTATCTTCCCAGATTTCTCTAAGCTTGTGAACAATGATACTTAATAAAGATACTATTGTTATTACTATAGCTGCAGTTGCATTTCTACGAACAAGAGATGCAAGGAAAGCTCGGATTATCTGGGATGGTGAAACCTGAGCAGGAGGCAGGGGATTTGAACTAGCCAGGACCCCATAGCCACCTATAATCTCGATGCCATTTATGAAGGCGTACGTATCTAATGTTTGACTACTTTTGGGAGAGAAGCTTATGATGAGGTGTTGGTTTTCTTGTATGTTTACAGAAAACTCCTTCACAAAGGTATCCAATCCAAGAGCATCAGCAGTGAGCGAAGCGCTAAAGTCACTCAGCAAGGTAAAGGGACCGGCTTCAACGGAGAATAAGTCGACTATCCCTTCAAAGCCTCTATATGTAGCGGAATTGAAGTGAAGGCGGATAATTTTCTGTCCTGGGTTGACTTGAAACAGGTAGGAGAACTGGGAACGCGAGAGCCGGGCTGTCTTGTGGGGAACAGGATCTGCAGAGGTCAACTTATGGATGACAGTGGAAATCATTGATGAGCCCTTTAACTGCAGCGAGGCAGAGAATCTTGGTTGTATATCTCCTTGCCATTCCTTTCCGCTGCGTGCTGCAGAAGTTTTAGATGAGCCACAATTGATGGAGATGCCGACTGTGAAGTAAGTCGGATTACTAGTTACGACGGTGATTGTGATGAGCAAGCAGAGATATAGTGTAGCAAGTGAGAGTTGGCACAGATTCATGTTACCATTCATGGTGTTGGTGTTGATAATCATGGATATTAGGGAACTAAGGATCAGTAATGATCCTGCTGATCCATTATAAAAACCTACTACTTGATTGTGTTATTTGTATCATACCATTACCATGTCAAAACTGTCATTCTCGCACCCATTTTTCAAATGTCTTATACTTGTGGCAGGTATTGAAAGATTGGTGATGTTCCATTAAGATTTTAATTTTAATATTTGCAAATACATAGGTTAGGAGTGACCAAGTATACCCGTTGAACGCATCATTATACACATACATATATGAGAGAGAGAGAGAGAGAGAGAGAGAGAGAGACTGTATGGCCTCTAATAGTCAAATGTCAAGCAACACAAAAAGATTGGACAAACTGCAGGAAGGCTGAAGCAGCTGTCTGAATTTTATCATCTCTGAAGTCCTTGTTGCTTCAGGTAGATTGGATATTTATTTGATATATCTTTTAAATTACAATTGCTTCAGGTAGATCTCTCTCAAATTACAATGCAAAGCGGCTTCAGAACTTGTTGAAGTATCATGTACAAGGGTGGATCCAAAATTTGCGGGGCTTGTTGAAGTATGAAACTTGAAAGCATCGCATGGGGGTTTGAAGGCAGTAGTCCCTGAGCCAAAAAAATTCACGCGATCCTTATAGTTTATTTTTGTGTTTAAGTAGAATCTTTTTTTGTGTTAAAATAGAGTTTTAATAAGCTTGAAGTAGAACTCAATCACTTATCATAACAACTATTTCGACAACAAGTAAATTGAAAGAACTACTATATAGTATATTTTTTTTAAAAATTGTTCCATCTTCTATAAAAATAAACTAATTTCCATTAGCGTTATTAGCGTTTAAATACATCAACTGTGAGGGTTGTTAGATTTTGCAGATAAACTTTAAAATGAGTCAAACAAATACATGGATTTTAATATTGTAGTAACTTTATCATAAATTTAATTTTTATTCAAATTAAAGTTGATATGGCAAATCGAAATGTCAAGGACACAATATGCACTCATCTGACTTTTTAAAATTAGTGTCTTGTAGGACATCTCTAAATGGCGTTGTTAATTTTCTGATATTTTCTATGGTATCATGTCTTAGCCGACCAATAAATAGGGAGCACACAATAATAAATACCCTAATTTGAGTAATTTCTATAAGATTTTATCTAATTAATTCACCACTATTCTTAGAGCACTCCCAGCAGAAATTTCAAAATTATGCTTATATATTCTTCCCTAAAGTTTCTCTATTTAATTTTAGGATCTCGCTTTTATAAATGCATACACCAGATCTCCTATTTTCTACATAAAAATAATAATTATGTGTGGGCCCTACTAATTATAAGTTTAAAGGTAGGTATAAATTTTTTTGTGGGCCCCATCTAATTTAGGGGATCTGCTGAATGCATTTTTTATCTCATTTTCAATTGTTTTAGCCTAAATTTAGAGTTAGTGATGCATTTAGGTGATCTGCTGGGTGGGAGTGCTCTTAGCCAACTATTTTTGTTTCAAAATAGCGCTACTTTGCAATTTCGGTCAAATATATATTTTGGTGTTTTTGTCTAATCATTAACATAAATCGTTAAATAATTAAATTAAAGTAAAATGTAAAATAACCGAAATAAAAACTAGATCAGTGTTTTACCGTTTTGTACGATACTCAATGATTGACTAAGCTAGCTGAATCAATTCGATTCGATCCAGACTTTTGATGAAAAAAAAAAAATTAAATTAATGATTTCCCAAGTCAAAGAAAATTAAAAAATATATATAAAAAAATTAGTCCCACCATATGTGGTGTGAACACGAGCTCCCCGGCAACACTTCTATTGGATAATCGAGAAACTAGGATCATATATATTCAATTACATAACAAAAACTATAAAGCACGTGCTTATTAGCTCGGACCCTACCGCGTTGTCTCGTTCCATCAAATTCTTAATTTGGACTGTGCTCTCAAAATTTGGGAGCTTCAGCCTCTCTAGATCCGCCTCTTGTATATATACTCATACTAAGAATTTGAGGATAATGTGCGTGTGTTGGTTTAGGGGTGTATTCGTTCAAAAATTTTGTAAATTTTAAAAGTCTCTGAATTTTTAAAATTTATGGATTTCACACAGATTCTTTGAGTATTGATATCAAAGGTTAAAAATTTTAGGTTCAAGTATATACAATCTTTATATTTATTTATCTCTTAATTTATATATAAAAAAATGGTGGATAGCCAATTGCCGAGTGATTTAGGGAATTTAGTAAGTCGGTTTATTTATATCCTTTCTGGGTTTATTTAATTATTAATAATTAAAAAAAAAAAAAAAAACGAAGATGGCCAATTTCCGACTAATTTGGACAGACAGGGACAGAGCCATGGCCCACGGAGGTCAACGACGACTTAAGAGTTAAATATGAGAACAAATACCCCTTGACGACTTCACATTTTTATGAATTTATTTGCTATCAAACTCATCATTCATCTTCCTTAAAGAAAAAAAAAAAAAAAAACTCATCGTTCATCGTTCTATAATTTCTGTCCCCAAAATCAGAGCATGAATTCGTGTCTGATTTCAGTTGGTTTGCTATTATTTCTCTGCTTCTTCATCACATTCTCATCTTGGAGCAATAATCAAGCTGACTTCACAGGCGATGTTTCAATCAACTGCGGCTCTACTGGAGCTTCTGCAGCGCGCAATGGCGACCAATGGCTCGGAGACGTACGCTCAAAAATCTCTCCACCGCTGCAGTTAAGGGGCTCATCAGCCGCATCAGCTGCCATCAATCAGTTGAGCTCTGCCGATCCAGTTCCGCACAAGACGGCGAGAATCTCCCGCTCACAATTCTCATATGCATTTCAACTCAAAGCAGGTCAGAAAATCATCCGCCTTCACTTCAATCCCACTCCATACAGAGGGTTTAAAGGGTTGAGAGATTTTTTCACTGTTGAAGCCGGTCCCTTTACCTTGCTCGGTAATTTTAGCGCTTCACTTACTGCTGGTGCTCTTCGTGTGAACACTCTCTCTAAGGAGTTTTGTTTGAACATTCGAGAAAATCAACAACTCATCATAACTTTTACTCCTAGTCGATCACAAGATACATATGCTTTCATAAATGGGATTGAGATTATATCGGTGCCTGCAACTCTTTCCTACTTTGATGGTGGAGATATTGGACTCCGAGTTATTGGTCAGAATTCTATGGTCTATGTTGATGATAGCACTGCACTTGAGATAGTCCATTGGCAACGTATCAAACAGGATATTGTGCAGTCTAGTGGAGATTTCGATGGAGTTTTTCCCAAGTGGGCAAGACAAAGAGCAAACAAGGTAAGAAGTAAGAGCTGGAAAGTGGCGGTGGAGGTCGGATTCAGGTACTTGGTCAGGCTCCATTTCAAGAATGCAGGCGCTGGTGGTGGTGGTGGTGCAATGTTTAAAATCCTTATCAATGAAATGGTTGCTCACACTGATACTGAAATGGCTAGAGGAAGGGATCAAGATAGCAGCATCCCTTTGTACAGGGACTACATGGTGCCGATGAGAGGGCAGAAACAGAATGGCAGACGCGATATCTTGATTTCGCTCCAATTATTTGATGAACGCAGAGATGGAGTTGAAGTCCTTGCAGGATTTGAAGTAGTTAAGTTGAGCAATCCCGACGACAGTCTAGCTAGTCCAAACCCCATCCCTCCACGATCTCGTAGAATCCCAAATTTGCTTGGCTATCAAAATGCAACTGCAACTATTGCAATAGCTGCAATATCTCTACTGAATATCCTTGTTCATAAACTGCGGGAGATTTGGGAAGCTAGGAGCAGTGATAAGGAGGAGCAGAAGCCATCAGGCAAGGATGAAAGAGATTGCCGCCGTTTCTCACTAGCTGAAATCGAATCGGCCACGACAAATTTCAGTGATGGAATTGGACAGGGTGGGTTTGGTAAAGTCTACAAAGGCCTCATTGATCACGGCCAAACAACCGTTGCTGTAAAGAGGTTGAAGTTGGAGTCCAGGCAAGGAGATCGTGAGTTTCGCACCGAGGTTGAAACGCTCTCTCAGCTACGACACATTAATCTCGTGTTTCTGATTGGCTATTGTGATGAGGACAGGGAAAAGATTCTTGTCTATGAGTACATGCCTCGTGGGACGCTGGCTGACCATCTCTACAAGAATGCAACGGACAACAGAGACTACCCTTCTCTTAGCTGGAAGCAACGCTTGAAGATATGCATTGGAGCTGCTCAAGGCCTTGAATATCTTCACACTGGCCCTGGAGTCATCCATCGAGATGTGAAGGCTTCAAACATCCTGCTGGATAAAAATTTCGTAGCTAAGGTGTCCGATTTTGGCTTGGCTAAAACTGAAGATAGAAACAAGTTACAGAGCCATGTTAGCACACTGGTTAAAGGCACAAAGGGTTACTTGGATCCATATTATTTCAAATTTTGGAAACTAACAAGTAAAAGTGACATATATTCATTTGGGGTGGTTTTGTTGGAGGTGCTATGCGGGAGAAAAGCATTCGATTCAGGGGTTTCAAAGGAGGAGCAATCTTTGTCCAGCTGGGCTGTCCGTAAGATTAACAGAGGAGAAGTTGATCGGATTGTAGATTCAACTTTGAGCGAGGAAATCTCGCCAAATAGTTTGAAGACATTTGTGGAGGTTGCTAAGAGATGCTTGCACGATGAACCAAAGAATCGGCCAACAATGTCTGAAGTCGTGCTAGAACTTGAGTTTGCACTCAAGCAACAGGATAGCAACCTAAGCCGGGAAATGAATGAGATGGCGAGTGGTGGTGAGGACGTCCACCCTACTTCTACCAATGGAATACACACGTATATGCAGCAATGCCTCAATAATGTCCTAGGCTTGGGAGATTAGATTATCAGTGAAACCAGATGTTTTCTGGAGTGGCACAAGAGCATCAAAGACAGAGCACTTGGAGCACTGTTAAAATTATAAGCTTGATCATTTCTAGAGTTTTCTATTAATAAATATTTAGTTGAAGAGTCAGGAGTTACAATCTAGTAAATGAGTCATTCATGATTTTCTTTATTGTGAACTTTAGAGTTTCCATAGACATAGTATAAATAGCTATGTAATATTGCAGATGAATGATCAAGTCTTTGGGAATTCAAGAAATATTATCTAGTGACTTTAGTTTATCTTCCTCTACATATTTACTTTCTCTCCTTTTAGCCTATCACCTTCCAACAAAATGGTATCAGAGCCAATGGCATCAAAATCCATTTCTTTCCAGTACCCTCAACTCTCCATATTAAATTATGAGAATTGGTCGCTTAGAATGAAAGCGATACATGGAGCCCAAGGATTATGGGATATTGTTGAAGATGGTTTTGTCGAGCCTGAGAATGTGGCGGCTCTTCCACAAAACCAAAGGGATAATCTGGAGAAGGAAAGAAACCGAGATCAGCTTGCCCTCACTATCATTCATCAAGGCTTAGATGAAGACATGTTCGAGAAAATAGCCAACGAGATGACGTCGAAGAAAGCGTGGGAGACGCTTTGTAACTCCGTTCTAGGAGTCAACAAGGTGAAGAAGGTTCGACTTCAAACTCTAAGGGATGAGTTTGAATCAATCTCAATGAAGGAGAATGAGTCTATCTCCGATTATTCCACAAGACTCTTGGCTATAGCAAATAAAATGAAGAGGCTGGGAGAATCACTGTCGGATGCTCGCGTGGTGGAGAAAATACTATGCTCCCTTTCTTCAAAGTTCAACCATGTGGTGGTTGCAATTTTGGAATCAAAAGATCTGGAGAAAATGACCGTCGATGAGCTAGCTGCACGGGTCATTGCAAGCACATGAAGAGATTATGAATCGTGGCAAGCAGGAGAAGGAGAAATCTGAAAATCTGTTGCAAGCAAAGACCTTCATGGTAGAGGTCGAGGCCAAGGACGTGGAAACAACCAAGGGAGAGAAAAACAATCTCCACAAATTGACAAATCAAACCGAGGTGGAAGGCGTCATGGAAGAGGAAGAGGTAACAATTCAAATTACAATAATAAAAAGAATAAGTCACATATTGAATGTTATTCCTGTCATAAGTATGGACATTATGCTTCCGAGTGCTACACTAACATGGAAGATGAAGAGGCAAATTTGGTGGTGAACAAGGAGGAAGACGCCGAGCAATCTTTACTTATCTATACCTACCTATTATAAAAGAGCCTTGTTTTACAAAATTTGATTTGCCTATTAGAGCACTCCCACCAAAAATCCCAAAATTAGAGCACTCCCAGCAGATTACCTAAATGCATCACTAACTCTAAATTTAGGCTAAAACAATTGAAAATGAGATAAAAAATGCATCCAGCAGATCCCCTAAATTGGATGGGGCCCACAAAAAATTTTACACCTACCTATATTCAATCTTAAATTTACACCCACCTTAAATTTATTTTAAGCTTATAATTAATAGGGCCCACACATAATTATTGTTTTTATGTAGAAAATAGGATATCTGGTGTATGCATTTATAAAATCGAGATCCTAAAATTAAATAGGAAAGCTTTAAGGAGGAATATAGGAGCATAATTTTGGGATTTCTGCTGGGAGTGCTCTTATGTCCCTATTTTAAAATCTATTTTAAAGGCAATGATGTAATATCATATTATTATTATTATTATTATTATTATTATTATTATTATTATTATTATTATTATTATTATACAACAGTCCTACACTAATCATAATTCTAACTAAGTTCAAATTCTTCAAAATTACTACACCTTTCTTCTTTCATCGTTTTCCTTTTCATCATAAATAAGTTAGTGAAATTTTACTCTTTTAAACTCTTTTCGCATAAATAAGTTTGTATGCTAATTTTGAATTATTATTAATTTGAGCATATTTATGCAAGTTTTTAAATTATTTAAACTTGTGATTAGTGATTCTTCTATGTATTTAGATATAACCAAACATAAACATATATCTCATTTAAATTATCTATACCTATTATCACTTGTGCCATAGAGATGGCTTCTTAACTTTTAATGTTTTCTACAATTCTAAAAAATATATTTTATAGAATTGTGATTAGTGTGGGATTCTTCTATGTTTATTATTATAATATTAATAATAACAACAACAACAACAACAACAATAATAATAATCATAATAAAATATTACATTATTGCCCTTAAAATAAATTAAAACAAGGCTCTTTTATAATAGGTATAGATTATTTCCATGAATAGGTAACAATACTTTTTATGTTATATTATTATCTTACTTATATTTCCCTTAATGCTTATTGCGTTTATTTTTTTTTATTTTTCTGAGCAACTCTCTTTCTCTTCACATGCACACTCACGCGAACACAATTCTAGAGCAGTAAAAGCCTTTAAGGTATATCAATTAATTTCATTCCTATTATGGACTGAATTAAGATTTTATTAAAAAAAAATAATTCTAAAACCCTTGAAAGCACAAGATTGCAGACTAAGGGCTTGAGCCTCATTAAAACCTTTACGGTAAAAACCCAGAGGAAAAAACGCCAATAAAGGAAAAAGAGTACTCGTCTAAAAATATATACAAAACCAGCATTGTTTTTGTGTTACTTGTTTGCCTTAGCTTTTGCTTTGTCTTTGCTTGACACTTCTTAACTGGGTGGGAGTTGGAACAACATTAATTCCTTTGTCTTTGCTTGACATTCCTTAACTGGTGGGAATTCGATCGAACAACCTTTATTCCATAAGGCGCTACTTTACGATAAGCTATCCATTTCTTCCAAGTAGTACGTCGCCTTAGTTTGTCTCCCTACAAAATATGTGTAAATATATTTCAATGACATGCAACTCGATCACAATTAAATTTCATAACATAGCATTAGCAAAGAATGAAAAAAAAGGTCAAACCTCGACTTCAATTGTATCTGAATGTTTCAAGCTGTCCAGAATCAACTTAATATCATCTGTCATCTCTTTTATCTGTCAAGTCAAAGTTTCCATAAATATAAATATAAATATACAAAAATAGAAAAGCATGAGCAATATGCATGAGTCTTACTCGATTAAAACCGGCAATAACCTCAATCGAAACCCATCCGTTGTCGATGTCCATTTGGTCTTTCAGATGAAGATCTTTGGCAAGATTGTTGTCACTGCAACACCAAAAATTATTTTTAATTAGTATCTTAGTTAAAAGAAAAAAGGAATATATATAAAAAGTACAAATGAATTAAATCGAACCAAAAATAATATTCAATTTGTTTGAGAATCTTGTGGCTCAAATCTTCTTCTTTGTTGGGAGGGAAGGAATTGGAAGGTGGATGCAAGGGTAAAGGCGGTGTTGGTGTTGGGAAGGAAGGTGGATGCAATGTTTGAGTATTGTTCCAAAAAGGCAAAGAAGGCGGTGTTGTTGGTGGTGGTGGAGAAACAAACGAAGATAATGGAGGCAGTGTTTGAGTATAAACGTAAGTATGGTTGTCCCAAGAGGGTATAGGTAGTTGTGGACGACCAAACGACCAAGATACAGGCGGCGGCGTGTACGCGTATGGATGGTTATAAGGTAAGAAAACTGGCTGTGGCTGTGGCGGTGGCGGTGGTGGTGGTGGCGCCACCCGACGTCGATCATTAGGCATTGATCTTGCAGCTGGCGATTTCATGGCCGACTCAGCAAATTAACTAATGAATCAGAGAGTTTGTGTGTAGGAAGAGAAGAGGACCCAAATATATAATGATGAATGTGGCGTGGTTTCGATTCCTTATAGTAATGGGAGATGGATTTCTAATTAGTATCAATCTGGATTTTGATTCCTTATAGTTGTAGGAGATGTATAAATAGTAGTAGTACTATATATGATACTAGGAAACCAAATTGATGAGTATGATATATGAGAGATGAAATAACGCGTTCCTCCTTTATAGTATATATATAGGATCCTAATTGATGAGTATGGTTAGCATCCAACAGAAACATTATATATCTCCCATATCTCCACTGCTTGATATATATATATATATATATATTTATATATATGAAGGCCTAATGGCATGATATTAATTGTTTTACTCTCACAGTAAAAGAAAGGAAGCTATAATTAAGAATATATATATGATGAACCATGGCTGGAATCATCAGGTGCAGTGCCAACCAGCTTCCTACCACAGAAGTCGCCGGGCAGCAGCTCGTCGTCGTCTCTGTATAAGCACCACCACACTCCAACGGCAGCGTATTTGCAGCAACCTTGTGCTGTAGGAAAAGAAGATAATACTTCAAGATAAACAAGTTCAATGCATTTTCATAGCTTTATACATCAAGAATTTCTTGCATAGATAGTAACATGACCGCTTACCGCATCATCGATATTAATGATTGGGGGGTGGTGGTGGCTGATACTGATGATACTGGTGAAGCTAAGGTGCCACGGTGGAGGAGGAAACTGAAGGAGGTGTGGGAACCTCAACTTGGACATGTACAAAACGAGGTGGTCTCCTGTACACCCCCGGATCCTGACCCATTTTTTCTTGAAATAACACTAACACTAACACTAACACAATCTTGGAATGACACTAATACTATTTTATTTTACAAATGACACTATTTCGAAAATGACATTAACACTATATTAAAATGACAGTAACACTACATGTAAATGATACTGACACTATATCAAAATGACACTAACACTTGACATTCGAGTAGGATAGTCCAGTTGGGTTAGATCCGCGTCAAGATTCGGGTCGAGTATGACCCGAGTGTACAAGAGATTTTATGGTACAAATAAATTAATATTATACTTAAAAGATAATTCCATGGAGAGATAAGATATATGGTATCTTGACAATCGAGCGAGTAATCACATGACTGGCGAAAAAAGCAAATTTTTGGAGCTCAAATTAAGCAAGAAAAATCATACTCCCTCCGTCCCGGCCAAGACGCTACATTTGCTTTTCGGCACGGGATTTAAAGAGTTGTAGATTAATGTTTTAAGTGTGTAATAATAAAGTGATAAAGTAGGAGAGAGAAAGTAATAAAGTGATAAAGTAAGAAAGAGAATGTAATAAAGTGATAAAGTAGGAGAGAGAACAGAGGCAACTTATATAGTAAAGTGTTGGGCAGCTGGTATTTGTGAACTAATACCTTTGTTAAATAAAAGTCAGTGTCAAGCTGTAGTTGAATTAGGATTTTGGGGCATTTTAGAGATTAAAGAACTCGGATACATTTCTTGGCGGATTATGAGCTGGTTTTGGAGAAATTTTAACCAAAAAAGCAGAGTCTTAAACTTTAAAAACCAAAAAACCATCGTCGTTACTTCTAACGACGTTGAGGATATTTTCATGATCCCAAACAACGGGCCAGATGTTTTATTGAATTCAAAAGAGGACTCGGACATTTTTATAATGATCCATGAGTTCAAACAAAGATTTGATTTAAAGGAATCTGGTACTCATGCACAGCTTTTAAATATTCTGAAGCATAATAATGCTTTGAAAGATGGAGGTAATGATTTCAAAAGAATTTTCATCCACTACATAATGTTTGCATTCCTAGCTTCTACAGCAAACCAAAGTGTTGATTTTAGTTTCTTCAAAACATTGACCAATATTGAAGGAGTAAAATCTTTTAATTGGTCTAAGTTTGTGTTAGAAAGGATGTGTAGAGGGTTTGACTCTAGTTCCATTATTAGTGGCTGCCCACTAATACTAATTATACTCTATCTCAAGCGGTTCAAATGGCTTGGCGATGCCGAGCCAACCGATCTTCCTTTGATAAAATACTGGACTGCTAAGAGAATAAAATTAAGATTAGAAGCTGAAAATGATGCTGGAGATTTTGGAGTAGGTGAATGGGTAGAGGGTGTTTACCCTATTAGTAATGGAAGAAAAGAAACACAAACTATGGAAGAACTAGTAGGGCAAGAAGTAATGGTTGCAAAACAGGAAGCAGTAAGGGGACATGAAACAGTCTCATTCCCAGAGGAAGACTGTATTGATGAGGAAAGGGATGGAGTTAGGTGGATCAAGTACAGGTTGCTTGTTTATGAAAAAACAAACTTGGAGATAAAAAATATTGCCAAAGATGCAAGTTAATTCAAAATACTTGTTAAGTAATTATTATGTTTTTTTATAATAAATAAATGTTAATATTATTATGATGATGATCTCATTTTCACAGAAAGTAATCCAAAGATGTATGGAGAATTCAAGGCTGCTATGGCTCGTGAATTGAGATGAGTGACATGGGGCTAATGTCTTATTACTTGGGCGTCCAAGTAAATCAAATGAAAGAAGGAACATTTATCTTTCAAGAAAGATATGCAAGTGAGGTCTTTAAAAAGTTCAACATGCTCGATTGCAAGCCGGTGAACACCCCTATGCAATTTGGAACACAATTGAGGAAAGAAGAAGGAAAGATCGACCCATCTGTATTTCGGAGTCTTATTGGGAGTTTGAAATATCTGACTTGCACGAGGCTTGATATTTTGTATGCAGTTGGAGTCGTTAGCCGTTTTATGGAGAATCCGTCCAAGTCCTACATGTTAGCTGCAAAGTGGATACTTCGCTACATCAAATGCTCGCTTGATTATGACTACTCTTCCTCTAGCAATTACATGTTGACAGGATATTGTGATAGTGATTATGCAGGAGATCTTGATGATAGGAAAAGCACAACTGGTTTTCTATTTTTCATGGGAGATCACACAGTAGCATGGAGTTCAAAGAAACAAGCCATCATGACGCTTTCAAATTGTCAGTCGAAGTATGTGGCTGCAACTTCTTATGCTTGTCATGCTATTTGGTTGAAAAGATTGTTGAAAGAACTTCATTTGGAGCAAGAAGGTGCAACGAAAGTTATGATTGATAACAAATCAGCGCAAAGTTTGGCGAAGAATCCTGTCTTCCATGAAAGAAGCAAGCATATCGATACAAGATATCATTTCATTCGAGAATGTGTTGTTAAGGAACAAATTGAGCAAGAGTACGTGAAGTCATTTCATTCGAGAATGTGTTGTTAAGGAACAAATTGAGCAAGAGTACGTGAAGTCTATGGATCAAGTTGCTTATATATTCACGAAGCCACTCAAATTTGATGTTTTTCAGAGGTTGCGGTTCATGCTCGGAGTTTGGAAGAATCAAGTTTAAGGGGGAGTGTTAAAATTATAAACTTGATCATTTCTAGAGTTTTCTATTAATAAATATTTAGTTGAAGAGTTCGGAGTTACAATCTAGAAAATGAGTCATTCATGATTTTCTTTATTGTGAACTTTAGAGTTTCCATAGACTTAGTATAAATAGCTATGTAATATTGCAGATGAATGATCAAGTCAGCGACAAAATTCAAGAAATATTATCTAGTAACTTTAGTTTCTCTTCCTCTACATATTTACTCTCTCCTTTTAGCCTATCACCTTCCAACACACATCATCACTTAGGGGTGGTTTACTATTTAGAGTTGACAATTTATATGATCGAGTATGTAAGTATATGTGTTGCTACATATGGTTGATGGTGTAAAGAGTAAAAGAGATTATATATAAACAATTACAAAAATACCAAAGAAACTGTGAGATAAAGCAACAGAAAGTAGACTCTCACGTTTTTCATTGAGTCTAATCTCAATGGCCAAATTTCTCCTGAATGCTTTGAGATATTTGCTGAGACAGCCATTGCATGCCTGAATCTTCAGGGGAGTGATCGGCCAACTATGAGAGATATTGTTTGGACTTTGGAGTCTGCTATGCAGCTCTAAGAAGCAGCAGGATAGAGGGCAGGCATGGTGGGTGGTCATGGTGACGGATTCTTCTTATTAGCAACTTCCTTGTTCTGTTTCACCTTATGGGTTCCTTGTGTTGTTAGATTGATGACAGTGAAGTGGACTTGAGGTGATTGGTATGATGGAATGGAGGAATGGTGATTCCTACCTCCATTTCATTCATTTGTTTGGTATATTTTTTTTTGGTAGGAATCATCATTCCAACTGGAATCACCATTCCTATATCTATGGGAATCCATGATATTAGCCATTCCAATCCGTTCTTAATCCTTTTAAATTTATGTTTTGACATGTATATTTGTATGAAACACGCGTTAATATTATTATTATTATTATTATTATTATTATTATTATTATTATTATTATTATTATTATTATTATTATTATTTACTCAAAATATAAACAAATATTTTTAGAAAAAATAAAATATTATCAACTTTATATAAGCAATAGTCTAATATATGTATTGAAATTGACGCAACACATCACACAATCATATACATGGATTGATATTAATAAAATAAAATAATTTCATTTTATTCCTAAACTTTATTTCTAGCTATCAATTATAGGAATTGAATTAAATAAAGAATCACAATTCTATTCCTTTGGTATTCCTTGTGCATACCGAACATAGAAATCACTAAGGTTTGTCGTTCATTTCACAGGCTTATATTACATATGCGACATCCCATATGCAACATCGGTTTGACTTTGTTGAGGTGGATGGAGTTTACCCATTACCTTGACCTGCTTATAGCTGTTTTTTATTCTTCTATTTCCAGAAATATCTTTTCATTTGAATTTTATTCTAATTTGAAATATTCTTTCTTGGGCATTTCGATTACGTGGACTTTTTTGTTCGCTTCCTTCATTTTCCCCTTACGCGGGATCGTTGATCTTTCAAAATATTTATACATCCACAGTTGAAATACCACTTGCTTTATATAGGAGGAAAAAAAAGTTAAATTACGAATTCGTTTCGCTAAAATAATAGTGAATTAATTAATTATTTATTTATTGCGACTGGGGAGTGGGGACTTTCACCAGCGCCTGCATTCTTGGAAATTAATCATTTTAAAGTTTCTTGTTCACAATTCTAAAGCATCTGGATACAAGTCTCCAGAGGATTAATTTCCTTGAATGATGAAATATTAAACATTGAATCAAATGAAATCATTATAACGATTTACAAAAGCAATCTCATCATTTCATGTGTTGCTTACGTCGCTATCCTGTTGCTTGAGTGCAAACTTGAGTCGTAGCACGACTTTAGACATTGTTGGCCGATTCTTTGGTTCATCGTGCAAGCATCTTTTAGCAACCTCCACAAATGTCTTCAAACTGTTTGGCGAGATTTCGTCGCTCAAAGTTGCATCTACAATCCCATCAACTTCTCCTTTGTTGATCTTATCGACAGCCCAACTCGACAAAACCACCCCTAAATCTAATGCTTTTCTCCCACATAGCACCTCCAACAAAACCACCCCAAATGCATATATGTCGCTTTTCCTTGTTAGTTTCCAAGTTTTGATATAATATGGATCCAAGTAACCCTTTGTGCCTTTAACCACTGTGCTAACATGGCTCTGTAACTTGTTTCTATCTTCAGTTTTAGCCAAGCCAAAATCGGACACCTTAGCTACGAATTTTTTATCCAGCAGGATGTTTGAAGCCTTCACATCTCGATGGATGACTCCGCGGCCAGTGTGAAGATAGTCGAGGCCTCGAGCAGCTCCAATGCATATCTTCAAGCGTTGCTTCCAGGTAAGAGAACGGTAGCCTCTGTTGTCCGTTGCATTCTTGTAGAGATGGTCAGCCAGCGTCCCACGAGGCATGTACTCATAGACAAGAATCTTTTCCCTGTGATCATCGCAATAGCCAATCAGAGACACGAGATTAATGTGTCGTAGCTGAGAGAGCGTTTTAACCTCGGTGCGAAACTCAGGATCTCCTTGCTTGGACTCCGACTTCAACCTCTTTACAGCAACGGTTGTTTGCCCGTGATCAATGAGGCCTTTGTAGACTTTACCAAACCCACCCTGTCCAATTTCATCACTGAAATTTCTCGTGGCCGATTTGATTTCAGCTAGTGAGAAACGGCGGCAATCTCTTTCATCCTTGCCTGATGGCTTCTGCTCCCCCTCACCACTGCTCCTAGCTTCCCAAATCTCCCGCAGTTTATGGACAAGGATATTCAGTAGAGATATTGCAGCTATTGCAATAGTTGCAGTTGCATTTTGATAGCCAAGCAAATTTGGGATTCTACGAGATCGTGGAGGGATGGGGTTTGGACTAGCTAGACTGTCGTCGGGATTGCTCAACTTAACTACTTCAAATCCTGCAAGGACTTCAACTCCATCTCTGAGTTCATCAAATAATTGGAGGGAAATCAAGATATCGCGTCTGCTATTCTGTTTGTGCCCTCTCATCGGCACCATGTAGTCCCTGTGCAAAGGGGTGCTGCTATCTTGATCCCTTCCTCTAGCCATTTCAGTATCAGTGTGAGCAACCATTTCATTGATAAGGATTTTAAACATGGCACCACCACCACCACCACCACCACCACCACCAGCGCCTGCATTCTTGAAATGAAGCCTGATCAAGTACCTGAATCCGACCTCCACCGCCACTTTCCAGCTCTTACTTCTTACCTTTTTTGCTCTTTGTATTGCCCACTTGGGAAAAACTCCATCGAAACCTCCACTAGACTGCAGAATATCCTGTTTGATACGTCGCCGATGGACTATCTCAAGTGCAGTGCTATCATCAACATAGACCATAGAATTCTCACCAATAACTCGGAGTCCACCATCAAAGTAGGAAAGATTTGCAGGCACCGATGTAATCTCAATCCCATTTATGAAAGCATATGTATCTTGTGATCGACTACTTTCAGGAGTAAAAGTCATGATGAGTTGTTGATTTTCTCGAATGTTCAAACAAAACTCCTTAGAAAAAGTGTTCACACGAAGAGCATCAGCAGTAAGTGAAGCGCTAAAATTACCGAGCAAGGTAAAAGGACCAGCTTCAACGGTGAAAAAATCTCTCAACCCTTTAAACCCTCTGTATGGAGTGGGATTAAAGTGAAGGCGGATGATTTTCTGACCTGCTTTGAGTTGAAACGCATATGAGAATTGTGAGCGGGAGATTCTCGCCGTCTTGTGCGGAATTGGATCGGCAGAGCTCAACTGATTGATGGCAGCTGATGCGGCTGATGAGCCCCTTAACTGCAGCGGTGGAGAGAGTTTTGAGCGTACGTCTCCGAGCCATTGGCTGCCATTGCGCGCTGCAGAAGCTCCAGTAGAGCCGCAGTTGATTGAAACATCGCCTGTGAAGTCAGCTTGATTATTGCTCCAAGAAGAGAATGTGATGAAGAAGCAGAGAAATAATAGCAAACCAACTGAAATCAGACACGAATTCATGCTCTGATTTTGGGGGACAGAAATTATAGAAGGATGAATGATGAGTTTTTTTTTTTTTTTAAGGAAGATGAATGATGAGTTAGATAGCAAATGAATTCATAAAAAATGTGAAGTCGTCAAGGGGTATTTGTACTCATATTTAACTCTCAAGTCGTCGTTGACCTCCATGGGCGATGGCGCTGTCACTGTCTCTCCAAATTGCTCGGAAATTGGCTGTATTCGATTTTATTTTTTTAATTAGTGGAGTAATAATTAAATAAACCCAGAAAGGATATAAATAAACCGAGAACTAGCAGGAAGTTGCTTGGTAGCTACCATTTTCAAACCACTAATAAGTGCATGATCACCCGGTCCTGTCCAAAATCAACAAAACTAGTAGGTACCAAGCAACTTCCTGCTAGTTCTCGGTTTCATGAATCTATATTTAAAGGCGTAACCAATTTGAATTTTTCTGACATTCAAAGATGTTTCCTAAAAGAGTGCAACATGAGTCGTGGTAATTCTGAATTATGTGTGCCGTTGGCTTTGTTGTGCATTATATATGGTCTGTCTATTGGTCACTAAGGATCGATCGAACAACCATGTAGAATTAGGTTATATGCACTTAATGGATGATTTCGAAAAGTTCAATGAATATCCATGGGGGTCTCTTACGTACGATGAACTTCTTCTGCGAACTTTTAGTGCTAAATATTGTCATGAAGGCAAACATGCTAAGCTTCGACTCGAAGCTCGTGGTTTTGTATTTGTTCTACAGGCTTGGGCTTATGAGGTTCTTCCTGAGCTTGGCGCTTATTGTGTGAAATCCGTCATGGCCAGACATTGTTGCTGTGCTAGAATTTTGCGTTGGATGAGTGATGTGTATTTTGAATTTGATGATTTGTTTCCGTTTTTCAAGCCATCAAGTCCATATAAGCTGGCAATTCTGTTTATTGTATAATATGTTGTGGTATCTTTTACACTATTTTTAGCAGTCATTGCAAAACTATATGTACACTGTAATAATATTGTTTTTATATGTACATTGTAATATCTTTTACTAGCTTAGTTTTGTTTCAAGAGCTCGTTGTTGATGATGAAGCCCGAAAACACAGCTCCATGTAGCTGCTGCACCAAATAATATAATTCACAAGTTCATAACCAAAGAATTAGATTTTGAATCAGCTACAGTCAGTCCACTTCACTGTCATCAATCTAAGAACGCAAGGAACCTATAAGGTGAAACAGAACAAGAAGTTGCTAATAAGAAGAATTTACCTAGATGCGAATCAGACGTCACCATCACCAGCTGCCATGCCTCGTTCTCTATCCTGCTGCTTCTTAGAGCTGCATAGCAGACTCCAAAGTTCGAATAATCTGTCTTCAGGTTTGGCCAAGCCAAAATCTGAAACCTTGGCTACAAAATTTTCATCGAGAAGGATGTTTGAAGCCTTTATATCACGATGTATGACCCTATGGCCAGTGTGAAGATAGTCAAGGCCTCGTGCTGCTCCAACGCAGATATTCAACCTTTGCTTCCAAATGAGAGAAGAATGATTGCTGTTGTATCTTCCTAGTTTGTAGAGGTGGTCAGCCAGTGTACCACAAACCATATGCTCATAAGCAAGTATCATTTCCCTGAGCTCACTACAGTATCCAAATAGAGAGACAAGATTGATATGTCGGAGCTGAGAAAGCGTTTCAATTTCTGTCAGAAACTCATGCGCCCCCTGCCTGGAGCTCAACTTTAACCTCTTTACAGCAACAGTTGTTTGTCCATTATCAATGAGGCCTTTGTAGACTTTACCAAATCCACCCCTTCCAATTACAAGTCCACCATTGAAGTTTCTAGTGGCTAATTGGAACTCAGCTAGTGAAAAGCGGCGACAATCAGGGACGGAGCCAGGAACTAAGTTCGGGGGCTGAAATTGTACGCCCCCGAGAATTTTTTTTTGGGCATTCTGTATATTTAAGGTAGTTTTTTATTAAAATACGAGCATAATACTAATAATAACGAACAATATTTTCATAGATTATATAGTTTCAATATATCACAAAACTTTTTTTGGACATTCCGTATATTTAAGACATTTTTTATTAAAAGGCAAGCATAATAATAATAATAACAAACAACATGTTCATAGATTATATATTTTCTATATATTACAAATTAGTTTCAATACATTATAATTTTTTTTAGCATTTCATACATATTAGGCATTTTTTATTAAAAGACAAGTATAATAGTAATAATAACAAACAATATTTCATAGATTATATAGTTTTAAATAACGGAATTATCCTTAAATTAAGTATATATATGAGAGAATATAATAACCAAATACTCTTTTATAAAATAAAATTATTTTATAATAGGTATAACCATATATCTATATATATTTTAAAATAAAATAAAATAAAAAATTTGGGAGGGGCTCTAGCCCCCCTGGCTCCGTCCCTGGCGACAATGTCTTTCAGCCTTGGCTGATGGCTTCTGTTTGTCCTCACCAATGCTCCTAGCTTCCCAAATATGTCTCAAGTCGTGCTACAACTTGAGTTTGCGCTCGAGCAACAGGATAGCAACCTAAACCGGGAAACGAATGAGATCACGAGTGGTGATGAGGACGTCCGCCCTACTTCTACCAATGGAAGGGACATAGATATGCAGAATGTATTTTTTATCGTTCTCATATTATCTAATGATTCTCCCTCCCACGATTCATTAACTGAAAAATTCTACTTGATACTCTGTTCATCAACCACTACTTCTCTCGAGAATTTCAGTATTTAAAATTCTTTTGTTCAATCACATCTCTTGCCGAAGAGATTTGCAACTCTTTTGATCAACCACTTCTCTCTGCCTCACGCCGCCAGCCTCCTTCCGGCGTCGCCACGCCGCTAGACAGCACCCGCAACAGCCCACACTTCTCCTCATAGGCCGCCACATCAACAATGCCTTAAAAGCCGCAGAGGCAGAAGTAACGCGTAATCGAGCCACACAATAAATGAATCGCAGAAATCCTCTTCTCGATTTTTTCTATCCGAGAAAATCGTGGCGGCGAAGGAGACCGTTCAGCTCAAATACTCAATCCTATACAGATTCAGAAACTGAAGAAACCTAACATCCAACACAATGAGGGAGCTTCACCACATATATTTGTCGTTTCTCGTACCTCTGTTGACGTTTTCTTCGCCATATTAGTTAACTAGTACATTCGCCCGTGCGATGCACGGCGAACATAGTTTTGCATCAAAATTAAACGGTGTAACGTGTGTATCAGTTAAGCGATTAGGGGTTAATGTCTAAAACTGAAGGTCTTGGATTTGAGCCCGTGTGGCGCGGCCTTTAAATCATGTTAATTTATCAAAAATAAATAAATTAAATGATGTATCAAATAAATAAAGATAAATATTAAATATAGTTAGAATATAAGTAAATGTAAATTATTTTTTCTTAAAAAATAAAATAATCTACATCAATTACTCAGTAAAGATCCTTAATTTTATTTTATAATTTTGAAAAGTATCATTTTTAATTTTTCATCTATTTGATGGAAAACTTTATTTTCTTCCTTAAAATTATAGAATAAACACATCATTCAAATTAAAAGAAACGAAGAAACAATCAAAAAAGAGTTTTCACATCACAATATATAGTTTTAAAACATAAGCTAATCATGCATAAAATTAATTTTTTCTAAGTTAGCTCATTACCAATGTCATCTTATTAGAAAAGCTTCAATTGATAAGTAGGAAAATAAATTATATTATTAGAATTTATTAGAATACTAATAAAAGAGTTGAATAATTATTTGATACCAAATCAAAGATCTTGCATTCATCTTTAATTTAAGATATATATAGAATATTTTTTATAAATAAAATTTGATTTTTTAAAAAATCATCAAAATATGAAAAAGAGAATAGGAGAGAAAGAGAGATTAGAAAATTGAAGAATGCGTATGATGAAAGAGAGGAGAGAGGAAAGAGAAAATATATGGCATATGTGATTTGTTGAGTTTTATAAATACCCATTGATTGATTATTTAATTATAATTTTGCCACAAACTGTATTTTCATATAGATAGATTGGTTGTTGTCGTGGTTTCCGAGAAAGGCCTCAAATCAGCTGCTGTGGATAGCCAATTGCCAAGTAATTTAGGGAATTTAGGAAGTCGTTTATTTTATATTCTTTCTGGGGTGTTATTTAATTAATTAATTTACAAAAAAAAGAAAAAAAATCGAAGCCAATTTCCGAGTAATTTGGAGAGACAGTGAGAGCCATGGCACATGGAAGTCAACGACGACTTTGACTTTTTTTTTTCAAAACGACGACATTAGACTTTTTTTTCAAACAAATACCCTTCGACGACTTCATATTCTTTATGAATTTATTTGCTATCAAACTCATCATTCATCAATTCCTCAAAAAAAAAAAAAAAAAAGACTAATCATTCATCGTTCTATAATTTAATCAGAGCATGAATTCGTGTCTGATTTCAGTTGGTTTGCTATTATTTCTCTGCTTCTTCATCACATTCTCATCTTGGAGCAATAATCAAGCTGACTTCACAGGCGATGTTTCAATCAACTGCGGCTCAAGTGGAGCTTCTGCAGCGCGCAATGGCAGCCAATGGCTCGGAGACGTACGCTCAAAAATCTCTCCACCGCTGCAGTTAAGGGGCTCATCAGCCGCATCAGCGGCCATCAATCAGTTGAGCTCTGCCGATCCAGTTCCGCACAAGACGGCGAGAATCTCCCGCTCACAATTCTCATATGCATTTCAACTCAAAGCAGGTCAGAAAATCATCCGCCTTCACTTCAATCCCACTCCATACAGAGGGTTTAAAGGGTTGACAGATTTTTTCACTGTTGAAGCCGGTCCCTTTACCTTGCTCGGTAATTTTAGCGCTTCACTTACTGCTGATGCTCTTCGTGTGAACACTTTTTCTAAGGAGTTTTGTTTGAACATTCGAGAAAATCAACAACTCATCATAACTTTTACTCCTGAAAGTAGTCGATCACAAGATACATATGCTTTCATAAATGGGATTGAGATTATATCGGTGCCTGCAAATCTTTCCTACTTTGATGGTGGACTCCGAGTTATTGGTGAGAATTCTATGGTCTATGTTGATGATAGCACTGCACTTGAGATAGTCCATCGGCGACGTATCAAACAGGATATTCTGCAGTCTAGTGGAGGTTTCTATGGAGTTTTTCCCAAGTGGGCAATACAAAGAGCAAAAAAGGTAAGAAGTAAGAGCTGGAAAGTGGCGGTGGAGGTCGGATTCAGGTACTTGATCAGGCTTCATTTCAAGAATGCAGGCGCTGCTGGTGGTGGTGGTGGTGGTGGTGGTGGTGGTGGTGCAATGTTTAGAATCCTTATCAATGAAATGGTTGCTCACACTGATACTGAAATGATGGCTAGAGGAAGGGATCAAGATAGCAGCATCCCTTTGCACAGGGACTACATGGTGCCGATGAGAGGGCACAAACAGAATGGCAGACGCGATATCTTGATTTCCCTCCAATTATTTGATGAACTCAGAGATGGAGTTGAAGTCCTTGCAGGATTTGAAGTAGTTAAGTTGAGCAATCCCGACGACAGTCTAGCTAGTCCAAACCCCATCCCTCCACGATCTCGTAGAATCCCAAATTTGCTTGGCTATCAAAATGCAACTGCAACTATTGCAATAGCTGCAATATCTCTACTGAATATCCTTGTCCATAAACTGCGGGAGATTTGGGAAGCTAGGAGCAGTGGCGAGGAGGAGCAGAAGCCATCAGGCAAGGACAAAAGAGATTGCCGCCGTTTCTCACTAGCTGAAATCGAATCGGCCACGAGAAATTTTAGTGATGGAATTGGACAGGGTGGGTTTGGTAAAGTCTACAAAGGCGTCATTGATAACGGACAAACAACCGTTGCTGTAAAGAGGTTCCACGCAGGGGGAGCCTGAGTTTCAGACAGAAATTGATACGCTCTCTCAGCTACGACACATTAATCTCGTGTCTCTGATTGGCTATTGTGATGAGCACAAGGAAAAGATTCTTGTCTATGAGTACATGCCTCGTGGGACGCTGGCTGACCATCTCTACAAGAATGCAACGGACAACAGAGACTACCCTTCTCTTAGCTGGAAGCAACGCTTGAAGATATGCATTGGAGCTGCTCGAGGCCTTGAATATCTTCACACTGGCCACGGAGTCATCCATCGAGATGTGAAGGCTTCAAACATCCTGCTGGATGAAAATTTCATAGCCAAGGTATCCGATTTTGGCTTGGCTAAAACTGAAGATAGAAACAAGTTACAGAGCTATGTTAGCACACGGGTTAGAGGCACAAAGGGTTACTTGGATCCACATTATATCAAAACTTGGAAACTAACAAGGAAAAGCGACATATATGCATTTGGGGTGGTTTTGTTGGAGGTTGTTAGAACCGGGTACACGATCGAGATATTACAAAATATTTATTTTGAGAAATTACGACTCAAAATAATTGAAAATATTACAAAGTAAATAATTTGAGAAATTACAACTCAAATAATTTGATACAACTGAAATACACTGTATAAATAAATTATACGTATAAACAAAATCGAGTCGAGATGAATCTCTTCCCGCAAGAAGATTATCGCCCCGGTAGTGCTCTTCGGTTTGGCGTATCTTCCCCAAAGGTAAAACGACTACGTCTCGGCGGATGTAGCACCACAATCCGGCGAGCTCCGGCGAACTGAATAAGGTTCGAAAACTGAGCTAGAGGTGGAATGCAGAATGCAGACTATTTTGTGAGTTGTGAGTTGTGAGTTTTCAGAGTGAATTCTAAAGCTCACCACACACCCATATTTATAGGTGTTAAACCGAGTGTGAACGGATCGGCAGTCAACTCCGGCGGCTGCGGTAGGTGGCCGCAATCGTTGAACGCAGAAGTTGAAACAGTCAATTCCGGCGGCTGCGGTAGGTGGCCGCAATCGTTGAACGCAGAAGTTGAAACTGATTTTCCCTCTTCAACATCCAAACTTTGACATACAATATCTCACTCACCGGAAATCGGTTTTGAGACTTCAAGTATATCACGTTGATCTACTCGAGATGTAGATTAACATCCAATTATTATTTTAATTAAATAATAAATATTTAATTAAATAATAATTTTCAGATTTGGCATAAAACCATATTTCCAACAATCCCCCACATGAGTGAGAAATCAGTATGCGTATGTATGCAGACATTTAGCTCAGTCTTCTTAAGAAACAACATTGCTTTTGGAAAGGTAGCTTGTGGCTTTGAACCTGCCATAGTCAATGTTATCGAGTATACCGGCGGCCTAGTGGATTGTGTTCCTTGAACTAGTCCTCCTCGGTGTATACTAAGTCAACAATATTGACACAATATTGCTTCAATCCTTATTCGTTCTCACGTTTGTGTCCATTACAGGCCTTGGAACACCTCTTTGGATTCATAAGTGTTTCAATTGAAGCGGCCCCACTTTACACTTACATAGGTGACTCTTAACTCAAGTATCCTGCTATACTTGTCCTCTTCGAGGAGTTCTAGAGTCATTAAAAGTCAAAGACTTAACCTCACCACGTGCAGGTTTCCGAACACTCACTGTTCTACAAGGAATAGGCAATTCGAGTGTTCAACACACGGATTTTCATAGCTTAGTTGTCCCATTGAACCAAGTTCTTGGGATCCTCTAGTCATCATGGTTGGGTTTCCACTATGATTATCCTTAATTTGTGGATTTCAAACCCATTCCCCCTAACAGTTTATACATTTGATCTCGATGGATACTTTTTGTCAAAGGATCCGCTATGTTATCAATTGATCTTATATAATCAATTGTGATAACTCCACTAGTGATCATATGTCTCACGGTATTATGACGTCGACGAATATGTCTCGACTTACCGTTATACAAATGGTTTTGTGCTCGTCCGATAGCAGCTTGACTATCACAATGAATTATTACGGACGACACAGGTTTCGACCAACATGGAATATCCTCGAGGAAATTTTTAAGCCACTCGGCTTCTTCACCAGCTTTATCCAAAGCTATGAATTCTGATTCCATGGTCGATCTAGCAATACATGTTTGCTTCTTGGATTTCCAAGACACAGCACCACCCCCCACAGTGAATACATAACCGCTCGTTGAAAACGAGTCTTTGGCATCAGATATCCAATTTGCATCACAGTACCCTTCAAGTACAGAGGGTTCCCTAGTATAATGAATCGCATAGTTTTGAGTATATTTCAAATATCTCAAACCCTTTCAAGAGCTTTCCAATGTTCATTACTAGGGTTAGCTGTAAAGCTGCCCAACTTGTTGACCGAGCATGCTATATCGGGACGAGTGCAATTTGTTAGATACAACAAGCTCCCAATAATCTTAGCATATTCTATCGCGTCAACAGGTTCTCCCTTGTGTACACTCAAATGCACACTAGGTTCCCATGGTGTCTTAGCTATTGGCTTGTCAAAAGCGTTGAATTTCTTTAACACTTTCTCAACGTAGTGAGATTGTGTTATAGCAATACCATCAGGTCTTCTTAGAATTTTAATTCCAAGGATAACATCAGCTAAGCCCATATCTTTCATACTAAAATTTTTACTTAGCATGCCTTTGGTTTCTTGAATCACTCGGGAATTATTTCCCATGATGAGCATGTCATCTACATAAAGACAAACAATAACATATCCGTTATTAGAATTCTTAATGTAGATACATTTATCGCACTCATTGATTCTGAATCCATTTGACAACATTACACTGTCAAATTTTAAATGCCATTGAAGCGGTGCTTGCTTCAACCCATATAAAGACCTTTGAAGTTTGCATACTTTGTGCTCTTGCCCAGGTACTACAAACCCTTCAGGTTGCTTCATATATATTTCATCTTCCAACTCGCCATACAAGAACGCAGTTTTCACATCCATTTGGTGAATCTCGAGATTGTGCAAGGCAGCAATAGCGAGAAGCATCTGAATAGATGTTAGTCTGGTCACAGGTGAATAGGTATCGAAGAAATCGTACCCTTCTTTCTGCCTGAAACCTTGAACGACAAGTCGGGCTTTGTACTTATCTATAGTACCATCAGATTTGTACTTCTTCTTTAGGATCCATTTGCATCCTAAAGCTTTACTTCCGGGTGGTAGATCCACTAACACCCAAGTATGATTCTGCATAATGGAATCAATCTCAATATCGATGGCTTCTTTCCAGAGAGCTGCATCTGAGCCAGACATAGCTTCTTTAATCGTCACCGGTTCGCCATCTAGCATCAAGACAACATAATCCGGTCCATAGACATTAGCTTTTCTAACTCGTTCCCCACGTCTCGGTTCTACATCCATAGGTTTAGACCTTGGTCTTTTCCTATTAGGTGGTACAGGATTAGAACCCGTGGCATCATCTACTTGAGTAGAATTACTAGCTACTTCCATAGGTTTAGAACCTGTAGCATCACCATCAACTCCATCATTAGAGTTCGATGTACCTTTATCCTTGTTAGGATAGATATTTTCAAAGAATATAGCATTCCTTGATTCTATCGTTGTCCCAACATGTATATCAGGTATCTCCGATCTGTGCACTATAAAACGATAGGCACTGCTATTAAGTGCATGACCAATGAAGATACAATCCACCGTTTTAGGTCCTATTGTAACTTGCTTTGGTAAAGGCACTTCTACCTTGGCTAAACACCCCCACACTTTGAGGTATTTATACGAAGGTTTCCTTCCTTTCCATAGCTCATAGGGAGTTACATCTTTCCCTTTGAGTGGAATCTTGTTCAAGATATAGTTGGCCGTCAAGACAGCTTCCCCCCACATGTTCTGGGGTAATCCTGAACTAATCAACAATGCATTCATCATCTCCTTAAGAGTTCGATTCTTGCGTTCAGCAACGCCGTTAGATTGTGGTGAATAAGGAGCCGTCGTTTGATGGATTATACCACTTTCGTTGCATAATTCAGCAAACGGAGCTACATATTCTCCACCTCTATCACTTCGAACCATCTTAATTCGACATCCAAGTTGATTCTCGGCTTCATTTTTGAAGTTTCTAAAAGCTTCAATAGCCTCATCTTTACTTTTCAATAAGTAAAGGTAACAATACTTTGTGCAATCGTCTATAAAGGTGATAAAGTACTTCTTGCCACCTCTAGTTTGCACGAACTTTAAATCACAAACATCGGTGTGAATAAGTTCCAAAGGTTGAGTGCTCCTTTTTACCGATTTAAACGGTAACTTAGCCATTTTGGCTTCAACACAAACTTCACATTTTTCTTGTGAGTTGTATTCATCAACTTTTAGTAAATTCATTTTTACTAATCTCTTTATAGCATTTAGATTAACATGTCCAAGTCTACAATGCCATAAATCAGAACACTCAATCAAGTAAGCAGAAGAGGTTGATGCATCTTTATTGATCTTAGCCTTGGCAGGCTTACAAGCTCTTACACCAAGTTTGAAAAGTCCTTCGGAGGCATAGCCTTTCCCTAGGAACTTTCCCCACTTGCGTATTACAACATAGTCAGATTTGAAAAACAATTCAAAATCCTTATTCGTAAGCCTAAAGCCCGAAATTAAATTCTTTCTGACAGTTGGAACGTGTAATACGTCTTTCAATGTGATCTCCACGCCCGACGTGAGTTGAAGAATCACATCTCCCATGCCAAGGACTTGGGATGTCCGTTCGCTAGCCTCCATTATCGATTTGTTTTCCACTTCTTTGTAGTTGTGGAACAACTCACGATTTATGCATATATGGACGGTAGCGCCGGTGTCCACGAACCAAGCGTTCGGGTTGTCCACATGATTCACCTCGGAGATCATGGCAGCAAAGTCATCGTGGTTCCAATCGTCGAAGTCCTTCTCGACGTTGTTCACGTTGCCATTTGCTTTCTTCCGCTTTGGCTTGCGGCAATCCTTAGCCATGTGACCTTTTTTGTCACAATTATAACATAAACCATCAAACTTTGATGGTTGACTACCGCTTTGCTTTCCTTTACCCTTATAATTAGGGTTAGGACGACCACGTTTGTTGGAGGGACCACCTTTCTCGGCGAGATTGGCCTTTGCCTCCATCGGAGCTTTTCCCTTTTGATCACGACTTCTCACGTGATCCTCCATTTGAAGCTTGGATATTAATATCGGCACGGACATCTCCGAGCGCTCATGCTTCAAAAGGTTTTGAAATTTCCTCCAACTAGGAGGTAATTTCTCTATGATGATTGCAACGAGCAATGCATCCGCCAAGGGCATCCCTTCGGCTTGAACCTCATGTGAAAGATTTTGGAACTCTTCCACTTGGTCCATCAATGGCCGGGAGTCGACCATTTTATATTTCAACCATTTGGCGACAATATACTTGGTAGTATTTGCCTTGTCCACTTGATACTTTAGATCAAGGGCCTCCCACAATTGTTTCGCGGTTTCATGAACCTTGAAAACACGGTAGAGCCGTTCGTCCAGAGACATGAGAACGGTGTTACGGCACAAGTAGTCGCCGCGGCACCAGTTCAAATATCCGGCACGAATTTCTTTGCTTGTCTCCCCTTCCTTTTCACTCGGGGTTGGAGGTTTATCCTCCATTAAGAATCCGGCAAACCCCACGGTTGTGAGGTAGAATAACATCTTCTCTTGCCAATATTTGAAGTTCTTGCCTGAGAACGTTGATGGTTTCTCGGCAAGACCAATAGTTCTAGATGTTGACGAAGAAGCCCCCGTTGATGCAAACGAGGAAAATATTGACGACGTGGTTGAACCGATGGTTGCAGAGGTGGTGGAGCCATCCATATTGACGTCGGTGTGAGCCATTTCTCGAACGTGTATCAACGGCAGAGAAAAATAATCTTCTTGCGATTGTTAGAACCGGGTACACGATCGAGATATTACAAAATATTTATTTTGAGAAATTACGACTCAAAATAATTGAAAATATTACAAAGTAAATAATTTGAGAAATTACAACTCAAATAATTTGATACAACTGAAATACACTGTATAAATAAATTATACGTATAAACAAAATCGAGTCGAGATGAATCTCTTCCCGCAAGAAGATTATCGCCCCGGTAGTGCTCTTCGGTTTGGCGTATCTTCCCCAAAGGTAAAACGACTACGTCTCGGCGGATGTAGCACCACAATCCGGCGAGCTCCGGCGAACTGAATAAGGATCGAAAACTGAGCTAGAGGTGGAATGCAGAATGCAGACTATTTTGTGAGTTGTGAGTTGTGAGTTTTCAGAGTGAATTCTAAAGCTCACCACACACCCATATTTATAGGTGTTAAACCGAGTGTGAACGGATCGGCAGTCAACTCCGGCGGCTGCGGTAGGTGGCCGCAATCGTTGAACGCAGAAGTTGAAACAGTCAATTCCGGCGGCTGCGGTAGGTGGCCGCAATCGTTGAACGCAGAAGTTGAAACTGATTTTCCCTCTTCAACATCCAAACTTTGACATACAATATCTCACTCACCGGAAATCGGTTTTGAGACTTCAAGTATATCACGTTGATCTACTCGAGATGTAGATTAACATCCAATTATTATTTTAATTAAATAATAAATATTTAATTAAATAATAATTTTCAGATTTGGCATAAAACCATATTTCCAACAGAGGTGCTATGTGGGAGAAAAGCATTAGATCCAAGGGTGATTTTGTCCAGTTGGGCTGTCGAAAAGATCAACAAAGGAGAAGTTGATCGGATTGTAGATGCAACTTTGAGCGAGGAAATCTCGCGAAACAGTTTGAAGACATTTGTGGAGGTTGCTAAAAGATGCTTGCACGATGAACCAAAGAATCGGCCAACAATGTCTCAAATTGTGGTACAACTTGAGTTTGCACTCGAGCAACAGGATAGCGACCTAAGCAACACATGGTTTGTCATAGACACATGAAATTGGTTTTGTAAATCGTTGTAATGATTTCATTTGATTCAATGTTGAATATTTCATCATTCAAGGAAATTAATCCTCTGGAGACTTGTATCCAGATGCAATTCAACCTATTTCAGACCATGGCTTGGATTGCATGCTTTTAGTTAGTTGTGTTTACAAATCAACCAGCAAACCACAGTAAAACTGCTCATGTTTATTAGTACTTTTAAAAAATATTGAGGTAAATTACAAAGAATGAACTATGACATCTGATTCCCCATTGCTCCAAGCCATGATCACAAAATAAGATCACTAACTTGTTCTGGCTATTATACTCTATACATGAACAGATAAAACACGAAACTTACTAGCTTAGCTTTGTTTCAAGAGCTCGTTGTTGTTGATGAAGCCCGAAAACACAGCTCCATTAGCTGCTGCACCAAATAATATAATTCACAACTCAAGAATTAGATTTTGAATCAGCTACAGTCAGTCCACTTCACTGTCATCAATCTAAGAACACAAGGAACCTATAAGGTGAAACAGAACAAGAAGTTGCTAATAAGAAGAATTTACCTAGATGCGAATCAGACGTCACCATGACCAGCCACCATGCCCTGTCCTCTATCCTGCTGCTTCTTAGAGCTGCATAGCAGACTCCAAAGTCCGAACAATATCTCTCATAGCTGGCCGGTCACTCCCCTGAAGATTCAGGCATGCAATGGCTATCTCAGCAAATATTTCAAAGCATTCTGGAGAAATTGTGGAGATGGTGAAATAAAGTGTCTTGCGCCATGTAATCATAGACTAAGATCGCCTCTCCATTTTCATGAACGCAGTATCCACGCAGATTAATGATGTTGCGGTGATTGAATCTGGAAGTCAAAAAAATCTCATTTTTGAACTCATTGAGATCAAGCCATGATATAGAAAACCTCTTAACTGCAACTGCGTGCTCTGTAGGTTATACAGCCTATGTAAAGCAACAGTAGAATTAGTATACACCGGGAGAAATTTCTTCGCAAGACTATCTAGTATAAGGGAAAATAAAGATGATACAACTCTAGAGTAAGTCACCTTAAACACAGAACATCGTCCACTACTTCCAATTTTCTGTGATTGGGAGAATTGGTTGGCCGCGGTGGCAATGCTGGTCAGATCAAATTTTGGCAATTTAATGTTTGATCCACTAAGTTCTGCAATATTCCAGTATTTACACAAGTCAGCAGGTGAATAACTGAAAAACAACTATATGATGTAAAATGATTGAAATTGATCTTGACAGAATGAATGACACCTGATATTAAGCTTATTAGTTCTTTCCTCTTAGATGGTTTTATCTTGTTCCTAAAGGCACCCCAAGTCCAGAATCTTAACGGGCTACGTGATTTTGGTTTCTTCCCATGCCTTTGTCAGTTGGAGAGTAACTTGAGTTAGTCTGTTTGGTAGGAGATGTAAATGTCTCCACCTCAGTGTTTTCAGAGGATACACTGTCTTCATTAGATGGATAGACATCTTCAGCAAAAAGATTTAAGTTATTTGGTGCATCAGATTGTTCTTTGCTCTCTTGCTGCTCAATTGCAAACTCAAGTTGTACAACAACTTGAGCCATGGTAGGCCTTTTCTTTGGCTCTTCATGCAAACATCTATTAGCAGATCTCAACAAATACCTTCAGGCTGTCTACTGATAATTCCTCTCTGAGGGCTGAATCAACAATCTGATCAACTTCTCCCCTACCAATGTTAACTCGAGCCCATCTGGTTAGAATCCGTTCATCCTCTACTGCAAATGAATCAATTGCTGGTCTACCACATAATGCCTCCAACAACACCACACCGAAGGCATATGTGTCGCTTTTCCTGGTAAGTTTTTGAATGTTATCTTGATGCCTTCCTCTCACTATTTCAGTATTAGTGTGAGCAATCATTTCATTAATAAGGATTTTATACATTGCACCACCAGCTCCTGCATTCTTGAAATGAAGCCTGATCAAGTACCTGAATCCGACCTCCACGGCCACTTTCCAGCTCTTACTTCTTACGTTGTTTGCTCTTTGTGTTGCCCACTTGGGAAAAACTCCATCAAAATCTCCACTAGACTGCACAATATCCTGCTTAATATGTAGCCGATGGACTATCTCAAGTGCGGTGCAATCATCAACATAGACCTTATAATTCTGACTATCTCAACTACTGTGATAAGAAAGAATGATGTTTTGATGATCACTGCTTTTAGCTTCTCAAATTTTCCTCAATTTATGAACAGTGATACTTATTAGAGATATTACACAAAATAATTGAGCAGTAGTTCTTTTCGGATTGTTCCACAAAGCTTGAGCACTTTCTTTATATGACGAAAGTTTTTTCCTTTATTCACTTTTTCATCTACATCATTTAACACACAAAATACTAACTTCTTAAATCCATGTAAAAAAAAAAATTGTTCAAGTTTCACGAGACGGAAGAAGTAGTAAAAAAAAAATAAAAAATGGTGGAATCCATTTTTATTCTGTAAGAGGAACAAAATTAAAATGAAAATGATTAAAAGGTAAACTGTATAAGATGGTGGAGCCCACTTTCTTATTTTTAAAACGAGGACATTTGTTGCCGGACAATTCACAAATGAAACTAGGACTGCTGTAATCTGCTTGAATAGTTGGGCCTAGAAACGGATTGTTGTGTTATTTGGGCCGACTGATTTGGGCTCTGCGCACAGTTTCATTCATATAAATAATTTTCGAAGCCCTAGCTGCCGACTATTCTACTCATCTACATCCGAATACGAAGCTAATCTGCAAATCCTCTACAATAAGAAATGAGAACTGCAATTAACATTCTCTTATTCCTCTAATGGTGTGCATTCCTCTTTCTTTGTCTCCTTTCTCATATGAAGTGCATCTTGATTATCTATATTTTTTTATGCAGAATCTGTAATCTAACATACATACTACAGCATCGATTATCGCTTTTAAAGTAGAGAGCTCGGCATGAGCGGCATTGGAAATAAACATGTGAGTCAATTGCTGAATTCTTTTTCCTCTTGAATAATACTTATTACTAATTTTGGATCTATTTTATAAGATTAGTTTAAACTCTTATGAATTTTGCAGCAATTTATATAAATTAAATGCTAAATCTATAAATTTTGGTGTATTTGAAGAAATTACTGACTGTTAAAATATAACTAATAAAATATATAGTTATGGTGGGATTCAAATTTGCAAGAAGAAGAAAGATTGTGAATTTGATAAGCTACCATCGTCCACAAGGTAAGATACCCATGACTTATCTTGTTCGGTTGTTGATGTTCGAAATGTTTTTAATTTTTTTAAAGAGATCTATCTTGTATGGATATTGTTGATGTTCCAAATGTTTTTATGAGATTTATCTTGTTTGGATATTGTTGATGTTCCAAATGTTTTTATGAGATTTATCTTGTTTGGTTATTGTTAACGTTCCAAATGTTTTTAAAGAGATACTATCATTTGAGTTATCGATTTGCACTTGCTTCTTCTTCCCCACTATGAAGAGGATCACAATAGGAAAATATTGGAAGCTATCGATTAACATTTGGCGAGTGGATGAGATGGGGAGAGCGCAATTGGATAATCGAGTGCATGAATTAAAATGAATGAACAAAATGAAGTGCATGAATTAAAATGTATAATAAAATGAAGAATCTCTTACATTTTTCAAGCTTATAATTGATCATTGATTAAAACAGGTAGTATAATAAATTTCGAAATTGAAACAAGTAAATCAAGTGCTAGAAACTGCTTAAAATGGAATCATGCATGTTTGTATTAACATATTTATTAATTTTTCACTAATGCAATCTGTTAGCATTGCATAACAACATTTTGCATTACACATTCTCCTCCAGCTTTCATACTATTGTCATTTAAAAATTGAACTCGACATCTTAATTACACATATTATTCTTCTTTCATTATTTCATTGTCAATAGTAACATTTTTGTTCTTCAATCTTAGTGAGTGAAAAATACTTTCTTAAAAAGATATTCTTAATATGATGCAATTTCAGTTGATAAGATTATGGGTGATCTATGATATGGATGTGATTTTGATTGGAGGCTATTGATGATCACCATTTGTACAAATCCATTTTCATGAAGAAAAATGTGAGATATTTGTCGAAATTGAGCGGGATGGAGAAAGATATTGTTGAATTGTCTCTTCTATAAGCCTAAAAGAGACATTGAGTAACACTTAAATATTTAAGTGAGATCGAGCATATGACTTTGATTACCATAGTTATGTGTGACTAATGTTTTATTTCATTTTCTATAGTTTCAATGTGGTTGCATATGCCGAACAATTCTTTTTGTCATTTTCAGTAATATCTATCCTAAACAGTGGTTAATCAATGTTCTATTATTGTTTTTTTAGCATGGCTTGTAGACTTATGAAAGAGGTGATATAAAATGTTGTGAAATTTAATATCAATGTTTATTGTCATGAAGGCATTTTAGATGACATCCGAGCTACACTAATATACTTCACTACTATACTTTGGAGATGATGTATTTAAGAAATTTGTTAATTAAATCATGCTTCTGTCAATATCTAGCACTTCCCAAAGTATTACAAAAATGTATGCCAACACTTTATTGTGTAATTTTACATCAAATGAAATTTACTAATGAAGATCCTATTAAATGGTAGACCTATTCGATTTAGTTGGTTTGAATTTGCATTAGTGACGAGCTTGACATTTGACAGTACATCTTTTATTCCATATGGTTTACATGTTATTCGGCATGGAGAAATTGAAGCTCAAACATATTTCGGATTGGTTGTGGGTTTTGGTGGGGATGAAAAAGCTTGTGAATCATTTTCTTGTGGGAGTTATACTTTTAAAAAGCTATTGTACTTTTTGAAGAGCATAACTAAACCACTTGCTTGGCACAACAAAGCGAGAGCCTACACTTTTTTGGGTTTAGCACAACCTTTATTGTATGTTTATGTCTCTTTAAATTAATTGTTATAGTTGTGTGTTAACACGAATATATAACATTTTAAAAGTGAGTAAAAGTGCATTTATGCACTTAACACGAAATTATAAAATGTGTAACAATGACTTAAGTGTTGTGTAAGTGTGTAATAGTGTATTTTGTATTATTACACACTTTTATAATTTCGTGTAAGTGTGTAACATTATATTTTGCATTATTGCACACTTTTACAATTTCGTGTAAGTGTGCAATTGTGTATTTTGTTAATATTCGTGTAACAATGCATATTTATGTTTTTTGGATTGAGATTTATTAATAATTTAATGTTGCCAATGATGTGCATCCATTTAATGAAGTCAATTACATCTATTTTCAATAAGATGCATGATTCTCGAGTTGACAAAGGAGAAGAGAAGAAACCAAAAAACGCATACCATGTTCAGATTTTAGACATGAGTCTTCTTTAGGAGCAGGATAAGACCATCTAAGAGAACAGAATTAATATCATTTCTGTGAAGATAGATTTTAATAATTTTGCATCATATTGTGGGTTTTCAGCTGTTCACCTGCTGACTTTTGTAAACACTCCAATATTGTAGTGGTTCATACATTAACTTGGTGAATTCGCATTGCCACTGTCACCAATTAGTTCTTCGATTCTGAGATGATTATAGTTAGTGGAAGATGTTGTGTTTAAGGTAGACAACATGGCTAAGAAATTTCTCCCCATGTATACTAATTCTAGTATTGCTTTGTTTAGGATGTATTACCTATAGGGCAAACAGTAGCATTAAAAAAGGTTTTCTTTACCATGGCTTGATCACAATGAGTTCAAAAATGAGATTTTTTTTACTTACTTATTGTGTTTCCTTACAGTCGAAGAAAGTTGGGAGCTGTTGCAGAATGCACTCCTGAATTGGAAAATGTCGGATGAGAAATTGCAGAAAAATGTGATGGAAAGCCTCTTGATATGTTGATATATAGTGTTGGAGGCATCCTCGCTGTAATTTCTTTAGGCTCAAAGACATCTTAGAAAGAGGAAAGACTGAGTAAAAGTGTCCAAAAACTTGAGCCGGAAGTCCAATAAATCACATCTGTGAGATAATTTACCTTACCACTTGCGACTGCGAGCCTGCTTTCTCTATTTGGGGTTGTTTCCAAAAGACGCTGAAATTTCAGCGTGGAAATTGATCTGCATGTGTATAGGAGCAGGGAGTAGGGTTCGTACAATAAGAGCTTGATTGTAGTTTGGAGGAAACTGCAGAGAAGTATTTGAAGGATCTTATCCATAGAAACTTAGTCAAAACTGACAAGTTTAAACTCAATGGTAAGAAAATGAGTCAAAAATGAGATTCTTTTGACTTCAAGACTGGACCACCTAAACATCGTTAACCTACTTGGACTGCGTTCATGAAAATGGAGAGGCGATGTTACTTTATGATTGCATGTCACAGGGAAATTTATTTCACCATCTCCACAAGTTGGGAAATTCTTTAGTGTTTGATATTTCCCACTCAAGATAGGGGCCCTTGGCAGTGATTGTCACCCTAGTTATCAGTTACCATGATGGTGAAAGTAACCTTTGGTTACCTGGACCCAAATTACATCTAAACTTATTGATTGTCAGACAAGTCTGATGTATACTCATTTAGTGTCATGTTGTTTGAAGTTTTTCATGTGGTACCCCGACAATAGATATGAGCTCAGTAGCAAAGTCGCTGAGCTTGGCGTCAGGTGTTAAATTATTTGAAGCAAGGAAAACTTGAAGAAATATTTGATCCTAATCTCAATGGCCTAATTGATCCCGGATTCTTTGCTCAAACAGCCATTGCATGCCTGAATCACCGAGGGATTGATCGGCACCAATGAGAGATGTTGTTAAGAACTTTGAGTTGGCTATGGGAGCTCCGAGCAGCTCGACCGTTTGAGCCTGGATCTGGTAATGAGCATGACTAGTTAGATTTGGAGTGATGTAGGCTTTTTTTTTTCTTTATACTCTCTCACAACTTTATTCGTTATTGATGTTTTGTACAGGGAGATTCTCTCAGATTTTAGAAAATTTATATTGTAGGAAAGATTTGGTAAAGTCTACAAAGGTCTCGTTGATAAAGGGCAAAAAACTGTTGCTGTAAAGAGGTTGAAATCAAATTCCAAGCCAGGAGTACGCAGGTTTTTGACTGAGATCGAGGCACTTTTTGAGCTTCAACATATCAATCTCGTCCCCATGATTGGCTATTGCAGGGAGCAGAAGAAATGATTCCGAGCATATGCCCAACGGTACATTGGCTGACCATGTCTGCAGAAATGCCAAGAGGAACATAAATTGTACCTCTCACATGGAAACTGTGCCTTAATGTCTGCATAGACGCTGGTCGAGATCTCGACTATCTGCACACAAGCCACGAAGTCATTTATCGTGATAAAATTGGTAAAGGAGATGCTAAATGAGATAATAGATTCAAGTCTGAGAAGAGGAGATTCCTACCCAACATCTTGAAGACGTTTGTGGAGGTTGCAGAAAAGTGCTTGCATGCTAAACTGAAGTTTCGACCAACAATGTCCCAAGTTGTGTAGCATCTCGAGTTTGCACTTGAGCAGCAGGAGACAAGGAATTCAGCTCTTGTTGCTAGAGGTGTAAGTCCAGCAAACAAAGACATTATTATATCATCTGAAAGCCCTTGCCAATTAGCAGAAGCCTATGCAGATATGCAGACTGTTAAATCTCCTCAAACCAAACTCGCTGATTTGAATTACTCTCAGCTGCTAGTAAAGATTTGAGGAAACCAAAGAAGTATAACCCGTTCCGGCATGGCATGTCTTGTGGCGCCAGGATATTCCATCTGACTCGCTGGAAATCTGCTTAGCACCCGGTGGATACTCACTCTCTCATGCTACATTTTCAAAAACATTTTTCAAAATTATTAATTTGTGTGTTTATATTGCAGCAAATTCGTGGAACTATGATCTGAGCGATTTCGCAGCTGCTGCCAATGAATTCTCAAGTCCATGCAGATACTTCTCACACCATGAGATGAAAACAGCAACTCAGGACTTCGGCGATGATTTTGTCATCGGCATGGGAGCATTTGGGAAGGTGTATAAAGGGATACTGATTGATGACGGGGCCACCACTGTGGCAATTAAAAAACTGAATTCATCAACCTTGGAAGCTGCCAGTGAACTCATTGAAATCCAGTTTTGGTCAAAGCTGAGGCACCAAAGCTTGGTATCACTAATCGGGTATTGCAATGACAAAGGGGAGATGGCCTTAGTCCACAATTACGTGGCCCATGGCACTTTTCGCGATCATCTGTACAATTCAAGAACCCCCCCCCCCCCCCCCCCCCCCTAACATGGAAGCGATGCCTCCAAATATGTGGTATTGTTTGAAGTTTTATGTGCGGGACCAGCAGTAGACCATGAGCTAACGAGAGTGCAAGTGGGCAAAGTGGGCTACATCATGTTTCAAGGAAGGGAAACTTGAACAGATTGTTGGATCCTAATCTCAATGGCCAGGTTGGGCCCAAGTGCTTGAACAAGTTTGTCGAAACAGCCGTAGCATGCCTCAGTGAATTTGGGATCGATCGGCCAGCCTTTAGGGATGTCATTCGGAGCCTCGAGTCAGCAATGCAGCTCCAAGAAGCCACCAGCAGAGATGACGCTAACCTATACCAAGAAGCCACTGTAAATCAGAGTGCAAAAATGGAAAAACACTTACAAAAGCTCCCTATACTTTTATTTTTATTTCGTTAGATCCTTGTACAATTTTTTTGATTTAACATATAATTTTGTTGTATCCTTATTTAAAGGATCTTATAAGTCTGTTAATTTTTCCATTATCATCTTCTCCCCTTCATCACCCGCTTAAGATTAGATGGCTTCTGCAGAGCATAACCCATGGCTCAGGCAGGTTGTAAGTTTCAATTCTTTGTGGGACTTCTCTCCTCAAAACTCTCATATGGCTTCTACTGCTGAAGTTGATGTGCTGACTGTGTAAACTGCCCATTTTAGGAAGGCAGTCGCGTGAGAACATCTTTCTATTCAAGGAATGGGAGATTCCATTCCCACCCTCTAATTGGAATCTAGTATTCAGATTTATATGCCCTTATCCATTCTGATTCCACAATATAATTATCTTTCTTAGGTTCCAACGACGGTGGGTTTGCCATCTCCACTTCGGATTTTCTATGATTTATAGGTGGAACTCTCATAATTAGATTCTACATATCTAGAGTGTGATCTTCTTTTCTTGCTTTATTGATTGATGCTCTGCGTAGGGCTGGCCCTGAGGGTGGGCGAGCCTAGATGACGAACCAATAATTAAATGTAATAAATAGTACTCCCTCCGTCCCACTACTGATGGCCTGTTTTCTTTTTTGGGTTGTCCCATATATAATGACATGTTTCCTTTTTTAGCTATACTTAACAGTCAATTAAAATTCTTAATTAGCCTATTGATCACTAATTTCTTAGCAACAAAAATTGCAACTAAACAGTGTAATTGTAGCACGAAAATAACAAGTAGAGTATCGTATCCACAAGGACTATTATAACGAAATTACTCTATCTATTTCCTAAACAGACTCTCACAGTAAACATGCAAAACAAAATAGGAAGGTGAATCAAGAACTAAAGTTAACGAAATTAAATCTAAGTAGCAGAGAAACAATGATCACTAAATCAAATAGAAAGAAAACTCTGACCCTAGGGATGTACTTTTTTACTAATCAACTACATGCATTTAATCTATTGATTCAATTACCAATTTAATCCAACTCTGATGAAAGATCACTAAATTATTCACAAGCTTCTCTAACGAACACCTATGAACGTAGATTAATTTACTCCTTTTCACATTCAAGACTCCAAGGAATAAACTAACTCCAAATAGCACACAAAGAATAGCTTCCTATAACTTCACTTGTCGCATTCAAGACTCAAGGCTAACACTATATCATGCATTCCTAAATCGGCTGAACAATTATCGCATTCAAGACTCAAACTAAACAGCTAAACATGTAAATTATTGATCAGGTAATTCACAAGAAAATAGGCACCAGAAATCATGAATCACAAGTTGAAAGGCAAATTGATATCAATAAATCATAAACACATAATTAATCAGCTATGTACAAACCCTAGGTTCAGATTAACAAACTAGCCATACTTCGTAAAATAAAACATAAACATAATTAAAAAGAACGCAATTGTATAAACCAAATTGTATAAAAATCGAATAAGAATGATTGTAGCGGCTTGAATCTTCAATCTTAATCCAAGCATTGAAAACTCGAAAGCAATAATATTCTAAAGCTAGAAAACTGAAATAATAAGTCTGGGAACCCTAGATAGGTCAAAAGAAGACCTATTTATAGTCTTAGGGTAAAACACAGAGTTCTAAATCGAAAATAACTCTGAAAAACGGAAAAAAATGCAAAATCGGACGTCCGATGACCCGCCCGGCGGTCGCCGGCTCAAGCACAAAAAGTCTTCATTCAGCGGCGATCGCCGCCCAACTTCCACCGATCCAGAAGTCTCGGCGACCCAGCCGGCGAACGCTGCACAGGTCGCCGTCAACAGTGTAAAAATTCTCCTTCGGGCGACGATTATTGCCCGTCGGACTCCCGCTGCATGATCCGTTGCTTCGTTTTTCGAGCCCTTCGAGCTTGTTTCTTCGATTCTTTCACCCGGTGCACTCCTAACTCAACTTCTGGATCTTCATTATCTAAATTTAGCTTTCAAAAACTCTCAAACCTATCAAAATAAAGCCAAAACCATCCCCAAGCGTAATATCTCAAAAGAATATGAAACTTTAACAAAAGATATCACAAAAGAGAATAATTCTAGCACATTTAGCACTCAAACACTCATAAAACAATGCAAAATGAGTGTTTTATCACCTATCAAACCCTAATCTTTTCTCCCCCACCTAATTTTTCACTTCTCGATTCCCCATAGTCAGTCTCATCCCTCATCCTCTCTCTACTTCTCCTTTCCCATTCGTCGTCCCTCCACCACCACCAGCATTGCCGCTTCTAGTTCGCAGCCTCCGCCCTCCCCTTTCCTCCACCAGTTCGTTCGCTTCCACCCTCCCATTTCCTCCACTGGTGTGCCACCTACGCGCTCCCACCTCTGTCGCCCTCGTGTCGCCGCCGACCTCCGCCCTCCAGTCTCGCCGCTTCCACCCACCGCCTCGTTGCTTGACAGAGCAGGGAGAGAAAGAGAGAGCAGGACTGAAAGGGGTTTCAAGCGTGGTGATAGGTGCGGCGGCATCTCTCCACCTCCGCCAGATCTGCGGCTCCTCCACTTCCGCCACATCTGCAGCGTCTCCTCCACTTCCGTCAAATCTTGAGTTGGTCCTGGGTTTTCTTAATTTTATTCGTTTAGCTTTTGATTCAAGTTCAGAGGCCTGATTCCTGAGAACAAATCATCGGTGGAAAGAAATTCTGAATGAGAACAAATCATCGGTGGAAAGAAATCCTGAATGAGACGATTATGTTTAAAACATGAATTTTGTGGATGTCTGCTTCATCGTTTAAAATAAATTGCTTAAAGAAACTTTTTTACACAAGGAAATTGTCGTATCGTCATCACATTTCTGTTTTTTGGGGTGGAGGGTGACGAAGAGGTGAAGGGACGACAGCGGCGCCACCGGTCTCGCCGGTGATGAAAGTTTTTATGACACCAGCATCATAATATTGGATGAATGAGATTTTCTTTTGTTAACAATATTTAAAACTAATTAATCATAACATTAAAGATGTGGGACATACACTTTATCTCCTAATATAACTCTCCTTAATACTCGTGCCGAAAAGAAACGAGCCATTAATACCGGAACGGAGGGAGTATATAGTTATTAAAGAAAATTATCATTCGTGTTTGTTATAGTGTAGTGGGCAAGTAATCATGTTCTTAACTTGTTGAGCTAAAATGGAATCCCAGCATAATAAATTTGCTTTAAAAAACAGGCCATTTTATTAATCTCTTTATCACTTTGAATTTTACAATATATATAAATATATATATAGGGGCAAATCTTTTTAAATACCTCATATTAAAAGTAGAAGTTTTTTACACCCATTCATAAGACTATAAGTTTTTTATACCAAAATGTGTTAAATTACTACATTACCCTTACTATATATTAATAAGTTAAAAGAAATAAAAAAAGTACTCCATCCGTTCCACTTCAATAGGCTCATTTTTTTTTTTTTTGGGATGTCCCACTCCAATAGGCTCATTTTCCTTTTTGGGTAAAAAAGTTGTACTTAATTGATGCGGACCACACTACTTTACTACCACTTTCCTACTAAAAAGTAAATTTTCTTAATCTCCGTGCCCAAAAGAAGTGAGTCTATTGGAGTGGGACGGAGGGAGTATAAGTTACGGCTTGCACACGATGACAAGACACAGTCGTGTAGCTACCGTGTACAACCATCGTGTGCACAAGACATGGTTGTGTAGCCACCGTATACAACCATCGTGTGCACATTGACACAAATAACAATGAACACAAAAGCACAGAATTTTAATTTATTTAAATCTGAACTAATACGATTTATATAGACATTACTCCCTCCATCTCAATTCAATAGGTTACTTCTTAAAATGGAAAGTCAACACATAACAAATATCCTCATATAATTCATTATTTACACCAAATGTCATTGCACTTTGCACATAATTATATTTTGGGCAAATTTCATGAAAATACCCCACTTTATACCAAAATTTGGTTTTTTGACAATCTTTTTTTTTATTGCAAAAATTTCAACTACCTTTCAATTTGTTGCAATGTCCGGCCCGTTAAATTTTTCGGCCAAATTAAATCTTAGTTGGCAGCCGGAATGCCAACATGGTATTAAAAATGCCAAATCACACCCACCCTCCTCTCCCACGTCACCCCCTCTCTCTCTTCCCCCTTCCTTCTTCCCTCTCTCCCTCGACGACTCTCACCCTCTGTCTCACTTCCTCCATCGCCGCCACTTCCTTCCCATTTTCTGGGACCTCCGCAGCAACAGCCGCCGCCCCCAAATTACCAACAACTCGCCGGACTTCCTCCCTCCATCGCCCCAGATACCCAACAACCCTGTCGCCCCCAAATCAAATATTGAAGAATGGAGAAAAACTTCCAATTCTAGAAAAAAAAAACTTCAAAAAAACGCTCCTAAATCAAGGAAAATCGAGAATTTCAAGGGTGGTCTCAGAGAAGTTATCATCATCGACCTTTTTCCCGAAGAGGATTTCAAGAAATATCGAGGGGCGGCGCTGCTTGGTTAGGGTTTACAGAGGGGCGGCGGCGCCCCAAATACCCTTCAACCCCGTCACGCCACATCTTCCTCCGCCCAGATCTGCCCTGATTCTCGGGTCTCCCCACATCACCATCTCCGACTCCTCGTTTTTCAGCACCCAAATTCTCGGGTCTGCCGGCTTGAGGGCCGACGTTTTCTCAAGCAGAAGAGCGGCAAGCGAGCGAATTAGGGCTAACCCCCTTTTCTCAAGCGGCGGCTCTGGTTTCCATTTGGGCACCACTACTTGTTTCGTTCTCAAAAGAACGACGACCGGCGATTTGAGAAAAGGAGGGAGCGGGAGAGACGATGGGAACCGGCGATTTGAGAAAAGAAGGGAGCGAGAGAGACGATGGGAACCGGCGATTTGAGAAAAGAATGGAGCGGGAGAGATGATGGGAGAATTTGGAGGGCGACGGAAACAGGGTGTGGAGAGAGAGAAAAAGAGGGAGAGAGAGAGTGACGTGGGAGGGGAGGGTGGGTGTAATTTGACATTTTTAATGTCACGTTGGCATTCCGGCTGCCAACTAAGATTTAATTTGGCCGAAAAATTTAACGGGCCGGACATTGCAACAAATTGAAAGGTAGTTGAAATTTTTGCAACAAAAAAAAAGATTATCAAAAAACCAAATTTTGGTATAAAGTTGGGTATTTTCATGCAATTTGCCCTTATATTTTTCTTATTTCTCTCTCCTACTTTTTGGACACATATCGTTAACAAAAGTTACTTTCTCTCTCTTATTTTATTATAAATTATTCATTTTTAATATCTGTGCCCAAGCCTTGTGGCCTAATGAATTGGGATGGAGGGAGTATTATTTTAAATATGGTGGAATCATATTTAATTTATTGTTACCTTCTTTAATTTCTTTGACCTTTGTAACCTATAGTTTGTTCTAGCTTAAATTTGGATCATAATAGATTCATAATAATAAATTGATTGATTCAATTGTAATGATTAACAAATTAAACTATTGGATCACTATATTGTGGTACAATGGATGGATATAAATCGCATATTGTCTTGCCAATTTTAAATCCACTCATTATATATCATTTCTGAAATTAAGAATTTAATCTTTTTATCATTATACTACCTCAACCAGACGGGAGAGGAGAAAGCACTAAAACAGAAAAAACAGGCGGGCAAGGAGGAAGGTGTAGATGGCCCAAAACCTCATGTTATCAGTGGCAGGTATACCAAACCATGTAGAAACGAAATAAACGTTTCAATACCCCGCGACGAGTATAGTTTTTCCTGCAAAGAATTAGAAACATATATTTAAGTTCCAGACGGGTTTGTTATCAATGAATTTGATTACCTCCTTACATCTCACTGTCATAATTACTAATTTTACCATGATATATATGTGTGTATATATATATTTTAATTTTTATATTCTATTTTTTATTTCAATAAAATTAATATAATTACATGAATAAATTATTATTTTAAACAATTAAATTAAATAATCCAAATCCTACAAAATAAAGGCAAAACAAATATAATACCAAAAATAAGAAAAAAAAAACTAAACTAAAGCAAACAATCAGATTTTTTGAAAAAAAAGAAAAAGAATTGAATGCAAAAAACTCCAAAGCCTACAAATTAAAGGCAAAAATAAATAAAATAAATAAATAAGGAACGAAAAGAAAAAGCAACAAAAAAACAAACGGCCAATTTTTTCGAAAAAACGAAAAAGAAAAAAAATTAATGCAAAATATAGGCTCTAAAAAGAAAAAAGAAAGAAGAAGAAAAAAAAAAATGGCAAGTACAAGACTGTACAACCAACCATGAATCTCTATCCAATTTCAGTTTCTTTTAGTACTATTTATCTACTTCCTCTTTACAGCCAACACCGCTCAAACGTAATGAAGCCGTCACCATCACCCGATGCTTTGAGCTTCCATAGCCAACTCCAAATTCTGTACAACATCTCTCATTGCTGGCCGATCATCCCCTCGGCGATTCAGGCATGCGATGGCTGTTTCAGTAAATATCTCAAAGCATACGGGATTAATTTGGCCATCAAGATTAGGATCAACTATTTCTTCAAGTTTTCCTTGCTTCAAATATAATTCAAGCCTGGACGCCATGCCCACCATATCTCCTACTGAGCAACTATGTATTGCTTTCTTACCACATAAAACTTCAAACAACACCACACCGAATGAGTATACATCAGACTTGACTGTCAACCGATAAGTTTGGAAGTACTCCGGGTCCAGGTAACCAAAGGTTCCTCGCACCCTCGTGGTTAAATGGGTGGCATCGGCCGAGAGACAAACACTTGTGAGGAAAATATCAGACACTTTGGCCATCCATTTATTATCCAGGAGGATGTTGGAGGACTTAACATCGCGGTGGATGATGGGGTACTCAGACCCAGTGTGAAGATACTCTAATCCCTTGGCAGCGTCTATACAAATTTGAAGGCGTTGTTTCCATGACAATGAGGAATTTCCTGAGTTGTGGAGATGGTCAGATAATTTGCCTTGAGCCATGTAATCATAGAGTAACATCGCCTCTCCATTTTCATGAATGCAGTATCCAAGTAGATTAACGATGTTTCGGTGGTCCAGTCTGGAAGTCAGAGATATCTCATTTTTGAACTCATCAAGCCATGATAAAGAAAACCTTTTAACTGCAACTGTTTTCCCTGTAGGTAATACAGCCTATATAAAGCAATACTAGAATTAGTATACACGGGGAGAAATTTCTTAGCCATGTTATCTAGTAGTATAAGGGAACATAAAGATGATTTAGCTCTAGATAAATTCACCTTAAACACAGAATATCTTTCCCTAGCTTCAAAGACTTCAATCATCTCTGAATCGGAGAACTGATTGGTCGCAGTGGCAATGCTGGTCAGATCAAACTTCGGCAAGTTGATGTATGAAGCACTAATTTCTGCAATATTGGAGTGTTTGCAAAAGTCAGCAGGTGAACGACTGAAACCCCACAATATGATGCAGTGAAATCTATCTTGATAGAATGAATGCATACCTGATATTAAGCTTATTAATTCTTTTCTCTTAGACGGTCTTATCGTGCTCCTAAAGACACCCCATGTCCAGAATCTTAACAGGCTATGTGCCTTTGGTTTCTTTGCATCTCCTCTGTCCCGAGAATCACGTATCCTATTGAAAATAGATGTAAATGTCTCCACCTCAGTAGAGGCTTCTCCCGGTTGCTCAACATTTTCGGAGGATATATTGTCTTCATTAGATGGATACACATCATTAGCAACATGATCAAATTTATCTGGCGCATCACGTTGTTCTTTGCTCTCTTGCTGCTCCAGTGCAAACTCAAGTTGTACGACAATTTGAGACATTGTTGGCCGATTCTTTGGTTCATCACGCAAGCATCTTTCAGCAACCTCCACAAATGTCTTCAAACTGTTTGGCGAGATTTCCTCCCTTAAATTTGAATCTACAATCCGATCAACTTCTCCTTTATTAATTTTATCGACAGCCCAACTGGACAAAAGTCGCTCCTCCTCCAAAACCAAAACCCTTGAATCTAATGCTTCTCTCCCGCATAGGGCCACAAACAAAACCACCCCAAAGGCATAAATGTCACTTTTCCTTGTTAATTTTCCAGTTTTGATATAATACGAATCGAAGTAACCCCTTGTGCCTTTAACCAGTGTGGTAACATGGCTCTGTAACTTGTTTCTATCTTCAGTTTTAGCCAAGCCAAAATCGGACACCTTAGCTGTGAAATTTTCATCCAGCAAGATGTTTGAAGCCTTCACATCTCGATGGATGACTCCATGGCCAGTGTGAAGATATTCAAGGCCTCGAGCAGCTCCAATGCAGATACTCAAGCGATGCTTCCAGTTGAGAGAAGAAGAATTACTATCGTTTCTTCCAAGTTTGTAGAGGTGGTCAGCCAGTGTACCACAAGCCATATACTCATAAACAAGAATCCTTTCACTCTGCTCACAACAGTATCCAATTAGAGGGACAATATTGATATGCCGAAGTTCAGAAAGTGTTTCAATTTCAGTCCGAAACTCACGCTCCCCCTGAGTGGCGTCCCATCTTAACCTCTTTACAGCAACAGTTGTTTGTCCGTTATCAATGAGGCCTTTGTAGACATTACCAAATCCACCCCTTCCAATAACAAGTCTGCCATCAAAGTATCCAGTGGCTAATTCGATCTCAGCTAGTGAAAAGCGGCGACAGTGTCTTTCAGCCTTGGCTGATGGCTTGTGTTCGTCCTCAGTGCTCCTAGCTTCAAAAATTTCTCGCAATGTATGAACAATGATACTCAATGCAGATATTACAGCTATTGCAACGGTTGCACCAGCATGTTTATAACCAAGAAGTGACAGCAAATTCCGGAGTGTGTGGGATTGTAAATTCTGAGGTGGAGGCAGGGGGTTTGGACTAGCTAGACTATCATCAGCGTTGCTTAACTTAACTATTTCAAATCCTGCAAGGACTCCAAGTCCATCCGCGAGTTCTTCAAATGACTGCAAGGAAATCAAGATATCGCGTCTGCCATTTTGTTTGCGCCCTCTCATCACCACCATGTAGTCCCTATACAAGAGAATGTTATCCTGATTCCATCCATTCACCATTTCAGTGTTAGCATAAGCAATCATCTCATTAACGAGGATCTTAAACATCGACCCACTAGCGCCTGCAATCTTAAGTCCCACCTCCGAGAAATGAAGCCTGATCAAGTACCTGAATCCCACCTCCACCGGCATTTTCCAAGTGTTGTTTTTGACCTTGTCTGCTCTCTGTGTTGCCCACTTGGGAAAAACGCCGTTGAAATCTCCAGTGGGCTGATTCAAATCCTGTTTAGTATGTAGCCGATGGACTATCTCAAGTGCAATGCTATCATCAAAGTAGACCATAGAATTCTGACCAAGAACTCGAACCCCAATTTCTCCACTATGAAAGTAGGAAAGACTGGCTGGCATCGATATAATCTCGATGCCATTTATGAAAGCATATGTATGCTGTGATTGACTAATTTCAGGAGAGAAAGTTAAGTTGAGCTGTCGATTTTCTTGAATATTTAAACAGAATTCTTTAGCAAAAGTATTCACACCAAGAGCATCAGCAGTAAGGGAAGCACTAAAATTACTGAGCAAGGTAAAAGGGCCAGCTTCAACGGTGAAAAAGTCTCGCAACCCTTTAAACCCTCTGTATGGAGTGGGATTAAAGTGAAGACGGATAATTTTCTGACCTGCGTTGACTTGAAATGCATATGAGAATTGTGAGCGGGAGATTCTCGCAGTCTTGTGGGGAACTGGATCAGCAGAGGTCAAGTGGCGGATGGCCGTTGACGCGGCTGAAAAGCCCCTTAGCTGCAGCACTGGAGAGGCTTTTGAACGTGCGTCTCCGAGCCATTGCCGACCGTTGCTTGCCGCTGCAGCTCCAGTCGAGCCACAGTTGATGGAAACATCACCTGTGAAGTCAGCTTGACTATTACTACAAGATGAGAAAGTGATGAAGAAGCAGAGAAATAGCAAAGCAACTGAAATCGGACACGAATTCATGCTCTGATTTTGGGGGATAGGAATCATAGACTGATGGCTTTGATAGCAAATTCATAAAGAAATGTGAAGTCGTGAAGGGATCTTTGTTCTCATATTTAGCTCTCAAGTCGTCGTTGACCTCCATGGGCCATGGCTCAGTCACTCTGTCTCCCCAAATTACTCTTGGCTGCGCGGCAATTGCTATCAGTCATTCACAAAAGAGAAAGCACTTCATCAAATTACTCTTGGCTGCGCGTACTCTTATCTTCAAACTTCTGCATAGCTGCATAAATAGTAGGCCTAGGGAGATTTTTACATTCCATCAAAAGAGAAAGCACTTCATCATAAAAGAAAGCAATTAGTGTACTCCCTCCGTCCCATGAAGCATGACACAGTTCTTTTTGGCACATGAATTAAGAAACTGGTATTTTGTGCGTTAAGTGTAGTAGGTGAAAAAGTGAAAATATGAATGATGGATAAATTTTTTGTCATTTTTAGAAACATATCATGTTTCGTGGGACAGACAAAAAGAAAACTCTGTCATGCTTCATGGAATAGAGAGAGTAACTTTTTTCTTCTTTCTTGGTGGTCCTGGCTCACTCCTAGTTGAAGTTACAAGGCGTGTGAAGTACCAACTTGTAGAATGACATTCGTTGTCAAAAATTGAATGAGAATAAGAGGCATCTGCAAGATAGATTTTGCAGATATAACAATAACTCATTGAAATGTATTCACTCGGATCCATAGTGAGTTCATAGAGATATAATTGAGGAACAATCACAGACCCATAATCTATAGTATTAAAAAATAATTAGTATTATGCCCGTGCTTCGCACGGTCCAAGTATTCATACGTATTTTTAATAAATACAAAAAATATTTTATAGTTCTATAAATAAATTTAAGTAATACAAATAAAAATATAAAGTAATCAAATGAAATAGAAAATTTACATTACGAAAAACAAAAAATAGGAACTAAAAAAAGAAAACACTTTTATATTTCTAACTTATGTATTCGTAAAATTATAAATATATATTAATTAGGTTGACAAATATATTAATTGTGCATATGGGCTAGTAGAAATATATACAATATATATATCATAAATGTTATCAGATCCGTCCCTGGTTTAGAGCATTCACTATGATGCTATCCATAGTAGTCACACATATGTGTTGAACTATCTCTTTTTTCAACTCCTACGTATTTAACTATTCATACATCTCACTGTCATAATTATTCTATTTTTTATTTCAATAAAATTAATAAAATTACATGAATAAATTATTATTTTAAACAATTAAATTAAATAATCCAAATCCTACAAAATAAAGGCAAAAGAAATATAATCCAAAAATAAGAAACAAAAACAAAACTAAACTAAAGCAAACGATCAGATTTTTTGAAAAAAAAGAAGAATTGAATGCAAAAAACTCCAAAGCCTACAAATTAAAGGCAAAAATAAATAAATAAGGAACGAAAAAAAAAAGCAACAAAAAAACAAACGGCCAATTTTTTCGAAAAAAAGAAAAAGAAAAAAGATTTTAATGCAAAATATAGGCTCTAAGATATCATTAAAAATAAAATGAGGGTTTTCTCCGCCGCCGCCGCTTTTTGAACTCTTGGTTCCCATCGCCGCCGCCGCTGACCCCGGCTTTGGTCTTCTCCGAGGCTTGGCGGCATGACCTCCGTTCATTCAGGTCCCGTCTCCTCGTCTCATCCTCACAGTAATATGGATCTCGCTCTCGTCGTGCATGGCGGCCATGGGTTGTCATCCACGAATCAGTCTGGCCCCGCTGCTCGGGAGAGTTCGCCCGTTTCGCCTGTTTCTCCTTCGGCGGCACAGAATACTGCGGAAGATATTCATACGGCTAAACCTAATCGCTCCTATGCTGCGGCGACTAGGGTTTCTGTGTCTAAGCCTCCTGACGTACTGGCACAAGATTTCTGCGCTCTCCACCCCCATTCCACAGGGGAGAAGATGATTCTGGATATTCCGGATTCCTTGTATCAAAAGCAACTTAGGGATTTTCGGTTTGCTCTCCACTCGAGACTCTTGATGAATAAGGGGAGTACGCCCCGTAATGCTATGGAGATTCATTCGGATTTGGCCAAGCTATGGCAGCCAGATAGCCCATTTAGGGTCGTCCCGTTGGGCGAAGGTTTCTTCACACTTCAATTCAGTACGGAGGTTGACATGCTCAAAGCCAAGGCTAGAATGGCTTGGAAGTTGCCATATGGGGTTTTCCGTATCAAGGAATGGACCCCTTTATTTCGACCCTTACAAGGAAGCTTCCACACTCTCTCATGTCTGGATGCGGATTTACTACTTACCGCATGAGTTTTGGCACCCGGATGTCGTTGCAGGTATCGCACGCTCGGTTGGCACTCCAATTAAGATGGATGGTTTAACGTATTCTGCAGCGGTCGGTCAATTTGCGAGAGTCCTTGTGGAGATGGATGTCTCCAAACTGGCAATTAATGGTTTAACATTGACGCGTGGTGGTAATACGTTTGACGTGGAATTCGATTATGAAAATCTTCCTTATTACTGCGACATTTGTAGAATTGTGGGACATTCAGTGGACAGATGTTTCAAACGTCCTTCTCAAGATGATAAGGGTAAGGAGGCTGATTCACACAATGATTTGGTCTCTGCCAAGTCTGGGTCTCAGGATCAGGTAGGGATGGGTTTACAGGAGAAAGCACCGCTGGGAGATGACAATTTTCGCCCAGCCCGCAGGAGGAATCGTGGTAGAAAGCGACAGCATTGGAAACTGAAGGCTCCTGAGGTTGATCATAATAATGCTTTACAACCTCTGGAAGAGGAGTCGGATACGGAGGTGGTTTACGCTGAGTCAGATCCTAAGCGAGGAGATGCTGTTAATACGGCTGATACTGTTTCCAAGGAGCCTACTGGGGATGTCAGCTCTGGGCTTGTATCTGCCCAGAAGGAGGCCCTGATCACCTCTCAGGACTTTCAACAAATGGTTAGCGACCAAGGGGATAAAAACACGACTGGCCATTCCAATCCGGTTGCTCAGCTAGCCCAATCGGACTTGTCTAAATCGCCATCGCCCAGAATGAATTCTGATGATATTATTGCTACGAAGGTTGACCCTTTGCAGGTTGAGACGAGGGCGCTCTCCCCCTCTCAGACGTTTCAACAAACAGATGGTGTGGTCGGAGGTGGGAATAATATTTTCAACACTCCTGACACTGTGTTACAAGATACGCATCAACGTCTATCTTCCTCGCTGCCTATGGTGACGTCCCATGGTGTTGGAGTTTTCGGTGGCACAAGGTCTGGTTCGACTGGGGTTTCTTTCAGATCGGAGGATAAGCAGAATTCGGAGATGCCCAATGCTCGTACGAAAGCTTTTTTGGCTCGCGTTAAAGAGGCGAATGCTAATGGTCTCCCTCTTAACGCTTTTTCCACGACTTCCCGTCCATCGACGCCTTTGTTTACGATGGACGCGGTAAGCACCAAGCGGTGGGGTGATGTTATGACTGAAGAGTCAGCTAAAGTTGTTATTCCTTACTCTGAGGAAGAACAGTTGTTAAATTTCCAATGAATATTCTTTCTTGGAATATTCGGGGCGTGAATCCCATTGCCCGCGATATTTTACACAGCTATTGTGTGTCTCACTCTCCGTCTCTGATTGGTCTTTATGAGCCTAAGGCTAATTTCAGCAATGTTCCTTCCTCCTTCTGGCATTCTTTGAACGTACAGCCGGTGCATCAGAATTTTCATGAGGAACATGCTTCTAATATCTGGGTTTTCGCCTCTCCAAATTTCATTACGGATGTAGTTTTTTCCTCGGAACAAGTGGTGGTGATCAGGGTCCATACTACTGCCTCTTTCTTAGTTGCGTTTGTGCATGCTTGTTGCAATTATATCACACGTCGTATACTTTGGGAGGAGTTGTCAGCGTTCACGACAAATGAGATCATAGTCATTGGTGACTTTAACGCCATTCTTGGGTCTCACGAAAGAAGGGGCAGGCGTCACCCCAGTCCGATTGCTTGCCGCGATTTTAGGGTTTTCATTGATGACAACTTGCTTATTCAACCCATATCTTCGGGGCCGCTGTACACTTGGACGGATAGGCGTAGGTTCCCGTGCACCACGGAGTCGGTGCTGGACCAAGCCCTTATCTCTCCCTCGTTTGATGATGTTTGGGACTCTATCAGCTATAGAGTTCTCCTGCGTTTAGGTTCCGATCATTCTCCTCTTCTCCTCAGTTGTTCTATGGCAACGTCGGCCGCTCATAAACAGTTTCGGTTTTTAAACATGTGGTGCTCTCATCCTGGTTTCATGGATTTTGTGCGGCATTCTTGGTGTCATGAGGATAATTTTCCTTATCCTATGTTGCGGGTGATGCGAAAGCTCAAACGCTTACGTAAAGAGCTAAGGACTTGGAATCGAGATGTCTTTGGCAACTTCAATACTTCTCTGGCTAATCTTTATACGCAGCTGAGTTCTTTACAGGAAGAGATTGATACCTTGGGCTATACGGATGATTTGTTTGACCAAGAGATTCAACTTCAGGCTTCCATTAGTACTATGCTTACGCGGCAATCTTCTTTGCTGCGGCAGCAAAGTCGAATTACCTGGCTCTCTGATGGTGATCAGAATACTAAGTTTTATCAGAACATGGTTAAATATAGACGGTCTCGCCTTAACATTAAGCAGCTGACTGTTGATAACGCTGTGATTGACAATCACGATGCCATAGCTGGGCATGTGGTCTAATTTTATGTAGATCTTTTTGCGGCACAGCCCACGGATGTGGATATGTCCTGGATTCACCATCATATCCCTTCCCTTGTCACGACTGATCAGGGGGATATGCTCGTTGCTTGTCTGGATGAAGATGAGATACGTGCGGCGGTTTTCTCGATGAACAGTAATGGTGCCCCGGGGCCGGACAGTTTTAACGGCAAATTCTTTCAGGTGGCCTGGGAGATTATAAAAGAAGACATCATAGCAGTTGTCCAGCGTTTCTTCACTCGACATTATTTGCCGGTGGGCCTCAACTCTAATTTTCTTACTCTTCTTCCTAAGAAGGTGGACGCTACGTTTATTTCGGATTATAGGACTATTGTTCTTGGGAATTTTTTGTTCAAAATCATTACCAAGGTCTTAACTACTAGACTTAATGTGATTGCTCCCTCTATTATATCGCCAAACCAGTTTGGGTTTGTGAATGGGCGTTCGATTCACGAAGGTATTCTTCTTGCTTCAGAGGGAGTTAATTGTATGAATAGATCTCTTAAGGGAAATAATTTGGCGCTAAAGGTGGATATTAAGAAGGCCTTTGATACCTTGGATTGGCAGTTTGTGGATGTTGTGTTAAAGGCGTTTGGGTTCCCGGCTACTTTCAGAAAATGGATTCAGATCATTTTTCATTCTGCCCGGATTTCTATTATGTTCAATGGCACGATCCATGGGTTTTTCTCGTGCGGCCGAGGAGTTAGGCAAGGAGATCCGTTATCCCCTCTTATTTTCGGTTTAGCTGAAGACGTCTTGAGCAGGTTGCTTCTTCATGCGGCAGATAATAATTTCATTGCTCAGATGCGTATGTCGCGGCAACTTCTTTTTCCTTCACACTTACTATATGCGGATGACGTCCTGCTATTTTGTCAAGCGTCAAAGAGTTCTTGTGTGATGATTAATTCTATATTACAGATATATGCTAGTGTGTCGGGGCAGCATTGTAATATTGCTAAGTCGACCATTTATTTTGGTAAGGGGGTCTCTACACCGAGGAAACAGCGGATTCAGCGAATCCTTGGTTTTGCTGCTGCTCCGCTGCCGTTCACTTACTTAGGGGTGCCGGTTTTCATGGGACGGGCCTCTACTTCAAAGCTCCGGAAAATAAAGGACTTTATACTCTCTAAATTCTCTCGATGGAAGGGTCTCCTCTATGGCGGGACGAGTTTGTTTGATCTCTTCGGTTATCCAAAGTACGGCGGTACACAGTATGCTTATATATAAATGGCCGATGAGTTTTCTAAACGAGCTTGATAAAGCCTGCAGGTCGTTCATTTGGACTGGCTACTGCACGACCACGGCTCGCTCTTCGGTGGCGTGGAATCGTGTTTGTGCGCCAAAGGTGATGGGTGAACTGGGGGTCAAAAGCTTCAGGGATATCAACCGTAGCTTCATGTTTCGTTTATGCTGGCAGATTCTGAAGGAACAGTCTTTGGGGTTTGGGCTTTTCCGCCAAAGATATCTCTCTCCGGTCCTTCGCGCGAATTCTCGCTTGTTCTCCTCAACTGTTTGGCTTGGGGTCCGAGAGCCTATTCGGCAGATCGTGGATGACACTTTTTGTATCCTGGGAAATGGCGACTCGATTTCGTTTTGGCTTGACAAGTGACAACTGGTTGGGCTATAAATTGGTGGATAAGCTGCATATCCCGCATTACATGTTCCCGTTTCTTTCTCAACGGGTGTTGGATTATTTTTTTGATGATATTTGGCATTTCACTGACTCTTTTATTGAAGCTTTCCCGGAGGTGGCTTTCGATATTATCTCTGTTCTTTTTTCCGATAATGCTGACGATAGAGCTTGGACTCACTCGCGGTTTGGTGAAATTTCGGCAGCTCTGGCGTTTGATTACCTTGCTCCGTCATACCCTATTGTTGATTGGGGCAAGTGGATATGGGCGGCCTTCATTCCTGTTCGCCGTTCAATCACGTGTTGGAGAGTGATCTTGGGGCGTCTGCCCACAACGGATGCTCTTCGACGTTGTGGTTTCATTGGGCCTAGTTTCTGCCCGCTTTGTCGCATTGCATCGGAAAGTATCGATCACTTATTTTGGGATTGTCGTTTTGCTAAAGAGATTTGGAGCAATTTCTTTTCTTGGTTTGGGGTTGACATGCCTTTGGTTTTTGATGTGGGGAGTTTGTTTATTCAAGCTATGAGATTTGAGGCTAGTGCGCAAGTTACCAACCTTTGGAAACTTGGAGTTGTCACGCTGATATGGGGGCTGTGGTCAGTCCGCAATAAGGCTGTTTTTCATGATATACAACCGAAGTTACAAACTATGACCAGCCTACTCTTTCTCTCTTTCAATGAAACTTCGAGCAACTTTCACCTGGGGTGTATGGCGAATTCGGTCCGAGAGTTACAGGTGCTCCACCGTTTGAAAGTTCCGGGCAATCCACGCCCGTCTCCGGTGTCTGTGGACGTTTGTTGGAAGCTTCCGCCACCTCTTTGGCTCAAAGCTAACATCGATGGCTCCATCAGAGGCGACCCGGCTGCTATGCATGCGGGAGGTGTGATTCGGAATGCGTTTAATGCGGTGATAGCTTGCTATCATTTCTCAGCCGGGCCTGGGTTCCCCTTCGAGGCTGAACTCTTGGCGCTTTTGATTATTCTGGAAAGAGCTGCTAGCAATAATTGGTCTAATCTTTGGGTGGAGTCGGACTCGACTTACGTCGTTAACATCTTCAACAATCGTGCTGCTCTTGTGCCGTGGCATTTCCGTGGGCGTTGGCTTGCTGCTATTCAGGGTATCGCCCAGCGTAATATCATTTGTTCTCACATCTTTCGTGAGGGAAATAGAGTTGCTGATTTCACGTCGTCTTCGGTCTCTCAGGAAGGTTTATGGTATCATTCGCTGCCCGAGATTTCACAGCTTGTGCATGAAGACGTTCATTCTACTTTTATGAGAGTGGTGCGCTAATTGTCTGTTGTTGTGCCGTTGGTTTGAGCCGAGGGACTTGGAGGTGATGGTACGGCCGGAGCCTCCGAAGTCCTCTCACCTCCGCTCATCCAACGTTGTCTTTTTGGTTCTTTGTTTTCCGTTCGTTTTGTGGTTTTGACGTTGCTTGTCCCCGGCGTTTGGGGTTTTTTGTTTCTTTCTTTTTTCTAATAAAACTCCTAATTCAGCAAAATATAGTCTCTAAAAAGAAAAAAGAAAGAAGAAAAAAAAAATGGTAAGTACAAGACTGTACAACCAACCATGAATCTCTATCCAATTTCAGTTTCTTTTAGTACTCCCTCCGTCCCATTGATCTTGTCCCGTATTTATTTTTTGTTTGTCCCACCATCTCGTCCCATTTCTATAAATAATCATCCTACTTTATCACTTTATCACTTTCTCTCTCCTACTTTATCACCTTCTCTCTCATTCTCTCTCCTACTTTATCTACACATTTAACACTACAAATACTCTCCTTAATAACCGGGCCGAAACCAAATAGGACAAGTCCAATGGGACGGAGGGAGTACTATTTATCTACTTCCTCTTTACAGCCAAAACCGCTCAAACGTAATGAAGCCGTCACCATCACCCGATGCTTTGAGCTTCCATAGCCAACTCCAAATTCTGTACAACATCTCTCATTGCTGGCCGATCATCCCCTCGGCGATTCAGGCATGCGATGGCTGTTTTAGTAAATATCTCAAAGCATCCGGGATCAATTTGGCCATCAAGATTAGGATCAACTATTTCTTCAAGTTTTCCTTGCTTCAAATATAATTCAACCCTGGACTCCATGGTCACCAAATCTCCTTCTGAGCTCCTACCACATAAAACTTCAAACAACACCACACCGAATGAGTATACATCAGACTTGACTGTCAACCGTGAAGTTAGGCAGAACTCCGGGTCCAGGTAACCAATGGTTCCTCGCAGCCTCGTGGATAAATGGGTGGCATCGGCCGGGAGACAAGCACTCATAAGGAAAATATCAGACACTTTGGCCATCCATTTATTATCCAGGAGGATGTTGGTGGGCTTAACATTGCAGTGGATGATGGGGTACTCAGACCCAGTGTGAAGATACTCTAATCCCATGGCAGCGTCTATACAAATTTGAAGGCGTTGTTTCCATGACAATGAGGAATTTCCTGAGTTGTGGAGATGGTCAAATAAATTGCCTTGAGCCATGTAATCATAGAGTAACATCGCCTCTCCATTTTCATGAATGCAGTATCCAAGTAGATTAACAATGTTTCGGTGGTCCAGTCTGGAAGTCAGAGATATCTCATTTTTGAACTCATTAGGATCAAGCCATAGTAAAGAAAACCTTTTAACTGCAACTGTTTTCCCTGTAGGTAATACAGCCTATATAAAGCAATACTAGAATTAGTATACATGGGGAGAAATTTCTTAGCCATGTTATCTAGTAGTATAAGGGAACATAAAGATGATTTAGCTCTAGATAAATTCACCTTAAACACATAATATCTTTCACTAGCTTCAAAGCCTTCAATCATCTCTGAATCGGAGAACTGATTGGTCGCAGTGGCAATGCTGGTCAGATCAAACTTCGGCAAGTTGATGTATGAAGCACTAATTTCTGCAATATTGGAGTGTTAGCAAAAGTCAGCAGGTGAACGACTGAAACCCCACAATATGACGCAGTGAAATCTATCTTGATAGAATGAATGCATACCTGATATTAAGCTTATTAATTCTTCTCTCTTAGATGAGCTTATTAATTCTTTTCTCTTAGATGGTCTTATCCTGCTCCTAAAGACACCCCATGTCCAGAATCTTAACAGGCTATGTGCTTTTGGTTTCTTTGCATCTCCTCTGTCAGATCGAGAATCACGTATCCTATTGAAAATAGATGTAAATGTCTCCACCTCAGTAGAGGCTTCTCCCGGTTGCTCAACATTTTCGGAGGATATACTGTCTTCATTAGATGGATACACATCATGAGCAACATGATCAAATTTATCTGGCGCATCACATTGTTCTTTGCTCTCTTGCTGCTCCAGTGCAAACTCAAGTTGTACGACAATTTGAGACATTGTTGGCCGATTCTTTGGTTCATCACGCAAGCATCTTTCAGCAACCTCCACAAATGTCTTCAAACTGTTTGGCGAGATTTCCTCCCTTAAATTTGAATCTACAATCCGATCAACTTCTCCTTTATTAATTTTATCGACAGCCCAACTGGACAAAAGTCGCTCCTCCTCCAAAACCAAAACCCTTGAATCTAATGCTTCTCTCCCGCATAGGGCCACAAACAAAACCACCCCAAAGGCATATATGTCACTTTTCCTTGTTAATTTTCCAGTTTTGATATAATACGAATCGAAGTAACCCCTTGTGCCTTTAACCAGTGTGCTAACATGGCTCTGTAACTTGTTTCTATCTTCAGTTTTAGCCAAGCCAAAATCGGACACCTTAGCTATGAAATTTTCATCCAGCAAGATGTTTGAAGCCTTCACATCTCGATGGATGACTCCATGGCCAGTGTGAAGATATTCAAGGCCTCGAGCAGCTCCAATGCAGATACTCAAGCGATGCTTCCAGTTGAGAGAAGAAGAATTACTATCGTTTCTTCCAAGTTTGTAGAGGTGGTCAGCCAGTGTACCACAAGCCATATACTCATAAACAAGAATCATTTCACTCTGCTCACAACAGTATCCAATTAGAGAGAAAACATTGATATGCCGAAGTTCAGAAAGTGTTTCAATTTCAGTCAGAAACTCACGCTCCCCCTGAGTGGCGTCCCATCTTAACCTCTTTACAGCAACAGTTGTTTGTCCGTTATCAATGAGGCCTTTGTAGACATTACCAAATCCACCCCTTCCTATAACAAGTCTGCCATCAAAGTATCCAGTGGCTAATTCGATCTCAGCTAGTGAAAAGCGGCGACAATGTCTTTCAGCCTTGGCTGATGGATTGTGTTCGTCCTCAGTGCTCCTAGCTTCAAAAATTTCTCGCAATGTATGAACAATGATACTCAATGCAGATATTACAGCTATTGCAACGGTTGCACCAGCATGTTTATAACCAAGAAGTGACAGCAAATTCCGGAGTGTGTGGGATTGTAAATTCTGAGGTGGAGGCAGGGGGTTTGGACTAGCTAGACTATCATCAAGATTGCTTAACTTAACTATTTCAAATCCTGCAAGGACTCCAAGTCCATCCGCGAGTTCTTCAAATGACTGCAAGGAAATCAAGATCTCGCGTCTGCCATTTTGTTTGCGCCCTCTCATCACCACCATGTAGTCCCTATACAAGAGAATGTTATCCTGATTCCATCCATTCACCATTTCAGTGTTAGGATAAGCAATCATCTCATTAACGAGGATCTTAAACATCGACCCACTAACGCCTGCAATCTTAAGTCCCACATCCGAGAAATGAAGCCTGATCAAGTACCTGAATCCCACCTCCACCGGCATTTTCCAAGTGTTGTTTTTGACCTTGTCTGCTCTTTGTGTTGCCCACTTGGGAAAAACGCCATTGAAATCTCCAGTGGGCTGATTTAAATCCTGTTTAGTATGTAGCCGATGGACTATCTCAAGTGCAATGCTATCATCAAAGTAGACCATAGAATTCTGACCAAGAACTCGAACCCCAATTTCTCCACTATCAAAGTAGGAAAGACTGGGTGGCATCGATATAATCTCGATGCCATTTATGAAAGCATATGTATGCTGTGATTGACTAATTTCAGGAGAGAAAGTTAAGTTGAGCTGTCGATTTTCTTGAATATTTAAACAGAATTCTTTAGCAAAAGTATTCACACCAAGAGCATCAGCAATAAGGGAAGCACTAAAATTACTGAGCAAGGTAAAAGGGCCAGCTTCAACGGTGAAAAAGTCTCGCAACCCTTTAAACCCTCTGTATGGAGTGGGATTAAAGTGAAGGCGGATGATTTTCTGACCTGCGTTGAGTTGAAATGCATACGAGAATTGTGCGCGGGAGATTCTCGCCGTCTTGTGGAGTGTTGGCCCAATTCTCATTAATTCCCTTAAGCCCAAACCCGAGCCCACCTTCCCTGTAAACTTTCAGCCCAGGCCCATCCCCTTTTATATCCAACCTCTCCTCAGCCAAACCCTAAATTCATTTCCTCCCTTGCGCCGCTGTGATCTCTCTCTCCTATCTGCGCCCTTCCAGTTCCCTCCGCCGCCCGACTCCTCGATATCCCTACCGTCTTCAATTCTCCATCCCCCTTTCCCGATACCTTTCAACCCCTTTTAATCTGGCTATAATTCTTCACAGTAACGGGAAGGTCTTTTGGCAATTTCTTGAGAAGGCTCTGCTACTCCTTCTAAGATTTCTCTCCTGTGTGTGAACGAGGCCTTCCCTTACTGTGAGAGTTGTCACCGGATTCCTGACCACCGGATTCCTGATTGGTGATACTCTGGTTAATTGCGAAGCCATCGGAATTCTTGCCCATAGGATTCCTGCTGTTGGTGGCCGTTCAACTGAGATCTGAGTGCCGATCTGTACTCCATGTTCCCTTGAAGCCTTGATCATTAACGCTGCCGGAAGAAGCCGAGTCTACCGTGGGAAAATTTGAGCCAAAGTGTCCCGAGGACACATTTTCCCACTTCGATCTTTTCTGCTCTTTCTTGTTTTTCAGTCTCCTTTTGTTTTCTCTCTTTGTATCTGTTTACTTGCTGCGTTTCCGGTAATTTACAGGTACACGCAGGTATAAGAAGAAGCTGGAAGTAAAGAGGAAGAATCAGACGAGGAACCTTAGCACTAGAGTGTCGTGTGAAGGCGGCAGGACGGTCGGGAACCAAGAGGTGAACCTCCGGCTAGGCAAAGATACCCAACAGTGGTATCAGAGCCACGAGGACCTAGCCGGGGCACCCTCCGACCGCACCTCCTTCACCCCGCCGCCCGTTGGCTGCGCCGATTCGCTCCCGACGAGCAAGGAAAGGGTAAGTCCAGCTCTTCCCCCCCGGAAGAGTTCGGCTCTGGTAAATTGGCTGTTACCCTGAAACTCCTAGTCATTAGGATTGGTGTTGCCTGCTGCTTTTCTTCTTGCATGTTTTTTGATTGTTCTTGGTATCTTGCGATCCTGCTCTTCTGTGTGCTTCCGCTTGCTGCCTGGTATCTCGATAAACCCCTGGCATTCAACTGCCAAGATAGTTCTCCCTTGTATTTGGTCCAGTTCGTCTGGATTCTCCTTTAAAGGAGTCTCCTCGTGCGAGTATTCTGGAAATCAAGGGAGAAAGGGGGCTATCTAGATAGGCTGTATGTGCTTTGGTTCCTTACTGTTTCCGCTGTTGTTTTGCTCTCTCTGGTGTTTCTGCTTTGTTCTGTAAAAACTCTCGTGGATTGAGAGTTTTACCCTTCTCTGGACTCAGATAGTCCTCTTGGAACTTCTTGGAGGGACCAGTGTGAAACCTTGCTCCACAGATCAATCTGTGCTGAGATCTGGGCTCTTCCCTGCTCCTGAACTCCAGAGGTTTCCTTCCTTGAGGTCCTTGTGACCTTTGTTGTGGTGCTACCTGCTCTGTGGTCTGACTGACCTGTTACTCTGTGTCTAGTTGGTGTGTTCAGCCCTGTTTGCATCTGCATTCATCATGAACAACATGCATTTGGTGTCATTCAATGGCAGAGATGATTTTCAAGATTGGAAAACCAAAATAGAATGCATATTGGTCAAAGAGAAGGTTAAAAAGGCTTTGTTGACTAAAATTGACAAATCTGTGACTGATGAAAAACTGCATGACATGAATGATAATGCTCGGGCCACTATCTTGTTAAATCTGAGCAGTTCTGTGGTTAGGAAAGTGTCTCATCACTTATGTGCTAAGGATTTATGGGATGATTTGAACCCCATTTACTCCACTTCCTCTGAAGAGTCTGCATGGTCTTTACAAAACCAATTTATGAATTTTCAAATGGATCCTTCAAAGGATGTTGATTCAAACCTTGATGATTTTCATAAACTTTTGCATGATTTGAAAATTGCTGGTGATGACAGTATTGAGAAGTATGCCCCTCAGATTCTGTTAGGTTCTATTCCTGAGTCCTTTTCTGAAGTAAAATCTGCTTTAAAATATGGTGGGTCTAAGGTTTCTTGTGAAATGATTATAAATGGTCTTAAGACCAAAGAAATTGAACTTAAACTGCAAAAACCCAAGTCTCTTCAGGGTGAGGCTATGTATGTGAATAAGGATAATCAAAGAAACCCTCATCATCATTTTTCTAAGGGGAAGAAGTCAGATCATCATAAAAATACTGCTCCAAATGAACAGAGGAAAGACAATAGGTTTGATCATAATCAGAATCAAAATAAGAATCAAAATCCTGATCAGAAACCTAGGAAAGTGTGTTGGAATTGTGGAAAACCAGGGCATTTCATAAATAGGTGCAAGTTGCCTAAAAAGAATAAGAACTTTGTTCCTAATGAGCCTAAACAGCATGCAAACAATGTGTTTGAAGAAGATGGTGTTTATATGGTCCATGACTATGATTTTCAGTACATTAATTACTCAAATGATGTGTCTAAATCTGTAAGTTCAAATGAGTGGCTGATTGACTCTGGTTGTACCTTCCATGTGACTCCTTTTGAGCACATGTTTCAAAACCTTCAGTTGGTCAAGTCTGGGCATGTTTCTTTGGCTGATGGTCAGAGTTGTGATATCTTGGGTAAAGGTGATGTCTGTCTAAAATTTGAAAATGGGAGTCTCCTTACTTTGAATGATGTTAGATTTGTACCAAACTTGAAATTCAGCCTGCTTTTAGTGTCTAAAATTGCTGATAAAATGCTGAATGGTTCTGTGAACTACTTGAGATTCCAATTTGAAAAGAACTCTATGCTTTACTTCACTGCTCCAAGAAAGGGAGACTTGTATGCTGTAAGTGCTGAGTCAGTTCCTTTACCTGTTGCTAATGTGGTCCATGAGGACAAATCTGCACTCTGGCATGCTAGATTAGGGCATATGAGTAACAAAGGCATGGAAATTCTGAAAAAGACTGGTGTGTTTGGTAATGATAAAGTTTCTGAGCTTCCTTTCTGTGAACCATGTGTGATGGGAAAACACCATAAGTCTGCTTTTCCTGTGTCTGTTCCTTATCCTAGGAAGCATGTTAGCACTGAGATTCTTGAATACCTGCATGCTGATGTCTGGGGTCCTGCTAAAGTGCCCACTCATGGTGGAAACTTGTATTTCTTATCTGTCATTGATGATTTTTCAAGAAAAACTTGGGTCTTTTTAATGAAAAACAAATCTGATGTGTTTGAAAAATTGTCAACGTGGGCTACTCAGATTCAAAATCAAACTGGAAAAAGGATTAAATGCATTAGGACAGATAATGGTCTTGAATTCTGTAATCATGCTATGGATAACTGGTGCATTGAGTCTGGTATCATGAGGCATAAGTCTGTTCCCTACACTCCACAGCAAAATGGAGTGGTTGAAAGGATGAATAGAACTCTCCTTGAGAGAGTTAGGAGCATGCTTGTTGCATCTGGTTTGTCTAAACATTTTTGGGGTGAGGCCCTCATGACTGCAGTATATTTGATTAACAGATCCCCTGCTGTTCCCTTACTTGGCAAACTACCTGAATCTGTGTTTTATAATAAACCTATCTGTTTAAAACATTTGAGAGTTTTTGGGTGTGCTGCATATGTTCATCAAAATGTTGGAAAACTAGAACCTAGAGCTAGGAAATGCATATTCCTTGGTTATCCTGAAGGGGTAAAAGGCTATAGGCTGTGGGATAGGTCAGTTCCTGGATTCAAAACTTGTGTGAGCAGAGATGTGTCCTTCAATGAGTTTAACTTTCCTTGTCTACTTGAATCCTCACACTCTGCTACTCCAAGTGAGGTGGAGAAAATGCATGACTATGACTACAACAGATATGAGTTTATGTTTACCCCACCCATGGATCCTTCTGAGGTGGACCCTCTGCCCAATGATCCTCATACTGAACATGCTGAAACTGACCCCACTCCCAACCCTGAACTCAACATTGATCCCACCAACCCTGCACCTCCTGATAATAACCCCTTGAATGACTATCAACTTGCTAGGGACAGGGAAATGAGGAATATCAGACCTCCTGCTAGGTTTGATGATTATAACTTGTCATTGTATGCTTTCAATGTGTTCAACAATGTGGATTACTAACCCTGCACTTATTCTGATGCTGTTAATTCTGCTGATTCTGATAAGTGGTTGACTGCTATGAATTCTGAAATGAAATCTCTGCATGATAATGAAACTTGGATTTTAGTCAAGAAACCTGAGGACTGTTCTGTTGTTGAGTGTAAATGGTTATTTAAAGTCAAGCATGAAACTGATAACATTAGATACAAGGCTAGACTTGTAGCTAAAGGCTTTACACAAAAAGAAGGCATTGATTATAATGAAATATTTGCTCCTGTTGTGAAGTTCACCACTGTGCGCATTATGCTTGCCTTATGTGCTCATTTTAACTGGGAACTAAAGCAAATGGATGTTACCACTGCCTTCCTCCATGGTGACCTTGAAAATGATATTTATATGAAACAGCCTGAGGGTTTTGTGAGTAAGGAGTTTCCTGATCATGTGTGCTTACTGAAAAAATCCCTATATGGTCTTAAACAGTCTCCAAGGCAATGGAATTTCAAATTTGACAAATGCATGCAGAACTTGAACTTTTCTAGAAGTCAATTTGATCATTGCTTGTACTACTCAAATTCTGAACCTCCTGTGTTTCTGTTATTATATGTGGATGACATGCTTTTACTTGGCCCTTGTCTGCAAACCATTGAAAATGTGCAGAAAAAATTGTGTGAAAACTTTGACATGAAAAATCTTGGTGATGCCAAGAAGATTTTGGGCATGAGCATAGAAAGAGATAGGGAGAAATCCACCTTGCTGTTGCATCAAAGTGATTATGTGAAACAAGTTCTACTGAAATTCAATATGGAAAATAGCAGATCTGTAACTGTGCCTCTTGGTTCTCATTTTGAATTAAGTAAAAAGCAATGTCCTAAAACTGATCTTGAACTTGAAGAAATGAGAAACATTCCATATGCTAATGCTATAGGCTCTGTCATGTACTTGATGATTAGTACTAGGCCAGATATTGCTTATGCTGTTTCTTGTTTAAGTAGATATATGGCAAATCCTGGTGTTTCTCATTGGGAAGCTTTGAAATGGTTGCTTAGATATTTGAAGTCTACTATGCATCATGGTCTGAATTTTTCTAAAGCTCAAGATGGTATTAAATGTGTTGGATATGTGGATTCTAACTATGCAAATGATAGGGATAGTAGGAAGTCATCTACTTCTTATGTGTTCACTTTATGTAATGCTTGCATTAGTTGGAAATCTCAATTGCAAAACATTGTTGCCTTGTCTACTACTGAATCTGAGTATATTGCTGCAACTGAGGCTGTGAAAGAAGCTCTTTGGCTTGATGGTTTGCTGTCTGAAATTAGATACATTGATGATAAACCCATTGTTTTCTCTGATAGTCAATCTGCCATTCAACTATGCAAAAACCCTGTGTTCCATGATAGAACTAAGCATATTGATGTTAAATATCACTTCATTAGGGATGTGGTTGAAAAAGGAAATGTTTTGCTTGATAAAATCCCTTCTGAATTCAATCCAGCAGATATGGGCACCAAGTGTCTTCCAGTTGCAAAGCTGGAATCTTGCTTGGAAACCTTGAATATAGGTCCCGGTTAATCCCTTTGTGTCTTTGTGTGGCAAGTTCAGCCTCTGTGGCTGCTTGTCTCTTCTGTGTTTTTTTTTGTTTTTCTTCCTTTTGCATGTTTTGTGTTGTCCTTATTATGCCTATTGTGTTCTGTGTGCCTGCTTTGGTCCTGTTTTTTTGTCTTCTGTTTATGTTTCTCTTTGCTCTGTTTGTGTGTACCTGCCTTGTTCTGCTTTGTTTTCTTTTGTTGTCTGCTCTGTGTGTTTGTGTGTGTTTTGTGGTGTCTGTGTGCCTTCAATGATAACCCTTTGGGTTTGAGAAATGGTGATTTCCCTTTGGGTTGGTCTCTGTTGTTGAGATTGAGTTAAATATGCATAATATTTTTCTCACCCTCTATTGTCTTGTCTTTGTGATAGGATGATAGTAAAAATGGCTGTGATGATAAAGCTCGAATCAAAGGCTGGCTCTTCCCTGGTGACTTAATGATCATTGTGCCAAAGGTGGAATGTGGAGTGTTGGCCCAATTCTCATTAATTCCCTTAAGCCCAAACCCGAGCCCACCTTCCCTTTAAACTTTCAGCCCAGGTGGCACACACCCGTCGTGCGGTGCGGACAAAATACCTGTGTATGCCCAGTACAGACATTCCTTGATCTTCTGGTCCACCTCCACCTCGGCTTCTAAGGTGCTTTCTCTGAGGGAGTAGAGCTCCATGATAGCTTCCTTCATTTCATCGTCCTCCATATGCTCGGCATCCCGATCCGTTAGACCATACTGAATCACCTTCTCTGTGGTATCCCTGGAACCGAAAGTAATTCCTTGTTCTTGCACCAGGGGTTCAAATACATCGACCATGTCCACCGTCTCCATTGCTTGTTTCCTCTTCATGGTCTCATAGATATTGAATTCCACTTGAACTCCGTCGAACTCACATGTCAATATTCCGGTTTTCATATCGATTTTGGTTCCGGCAGTCATCATGAACGGCCTTCCCAATAGTATGGCATTCTCTCCAGTTTCAGGTCCGGTATCTAGAACATAGAAGTCTGCTGGGAAAATCAATTCTCCAACCTTGATCAGTACGTCCTCCACTACTCCTTCAGGGTAAGCGTTGGACCTGTCAGCCAACTGTATGACCACACGAGTGTTCCTCATCTTGCCAACATTCAATCTCTTGTACACAGCCAATGGCATCACATTAATGGAGGCCCCTAGATCCATCATTGCCTTGTCCATGTTGGTTCCTCCTATGTTGCATGGAATGGTAAACATCCCTGGATCATTTCGCTTAGTGGGAAGCTTCCGTTGGATCACCGCCGAGACACTTTCTCCCATCACGTAGCGGACCTCTTCCTCCATTTTGACTTTTCTTGAACAAAGGTCTTTCAAGAATTTAGCATATTTAGGAATTTGCCTGATGGCATCGAGTAAAGGTACGCTCAACTCAACCTTTTGAAACATCTTCATCATTTCACTTGCTTCTTTCTCTCTAGCTTTCTGTTTCAGGCGTCCTGGGTAAGGTGCTTCGGTTGGGTTGCTACCTCCAACTTGTTCATCAGTTGGACCCTTTCCGTTCTTATTCCAGCCTCCTCGAAGCAATTCAGCCTCCGCTAATAATTCTTCCTCCTTTTCTTCCCCCTCAGGAAATTCGGTTAACACCACTTGGGCATGCTCTCTGGGGTTGATTCCCATGGCTAGAAGTTTACCAGCGTTCTCCTCTAGTTTGGCCACTGCCTTAGTCAAATGACTAATTTGCTGGTTAGTTTGGTTCATGCCGGCTCGAATTTCATTGCGAAACTTCTCGCTCTCCTTAGCCATGCTTTCAATTGCTTCCTCCCAAGGTGCTATCCGATGTGGGGGTTGGTAAGAAGGTTGTTGCTGATTCTGGTTGTGGTGTTGAGGTGGTCCTAACTGGTACTGTTGTTGATGCTGGTTCTGATTATACTGAGGACGTTGCATTGGTACGCCCATATTGTTCTGCTGCTGGGGCTGACCATCTTGCTTCCACCGAAAGTTGGGGTGATCCCTCCACCCAGGATTGTAAGTATTTGCATAAGGATCGTACTTTCGTGGATTCCCATCATGTCCTCCGATGGCATTGACATCAACAATATCTTCACCAAAATTTGGACAATTTTCAGATTGGTGTCCAGTGGCATCGCAAAGGCCACACTGGCGAATCTTCTTCGGTATAGTCAAACCCGACAGAAGTTCCTTGAGTTCATTCATGCTCTTCTCCATCGTTTTCTCCAAATTAGACATCTCCCCTTTTTCTTCAGCTTTCCTTGGCTTCATCACGCGATTCCTCTGCCATGGTGCCCAACAGTTGGAAGACTTCCAACGGGGTTTTGCTCATCAATGACCCATTACAAGCTGCTAGTACCAGACTGCGATCATTCCTCCGCATGCCCTTTACAAAACTCTCCACCTGATCTTTTGGAGAGATCTGGTGATGGGGGCAATTGCTTAACATTCTCTTGAATCTCGTCCAGTATTCGTAGAAGGATTCTAGCCCATCTTGCCTGATGCTGCGGATATCCCATCGCATCCGCTCCACTCGTGCTGCTGGGAAGAATTCTTCCAAGAAGGCCTGTTGCAGTTGTGCCCATGTAGTGACACTCCCCTCTGGTAGGTCATACAGCCATCTTCTTGCATTGTCCACCAAGGTAAAAGGGAAAAGTATTAACTTGACATACTCTTGCTGCTCGTCATTTGATTGGTGCATGATTGTCATCTCAAAATCTTGGAGATGAGTATGAGGATCATCTCCTTGATATCCATTGAACTTCGGTAAGATCTGAAGCAATGATGGCTTCATGTCATACCGACGAGGTGCGAACGGATTGGCGGGTAAAGTGATTCCGTTCGGCCTCAAGTTGAGGTTAGTTGGATATGCCAACTGTCTGAGGGTCTGCTCCGGTACGGCTTCTGCATGCTCTGCGTCTTCTGCCATAGCTTCGCGTCTCGCTATCCGTGCTCCTGCGCGTAGTCGTCTTTCGGTGCGATCAATATCAGGGTCAAACACCAATGCTCTCACAGCTCTACGAGTTCCACGCATACACCAGTAGCGGAAAATGGAATGAGGAGAGAACAAAATTGCTGCGCGTCACTCCCCGGCAACGGCGCCAATTTTGGCACACACCCGTCGTGCGGTGCGGACAAAATACCTGTGTATGCCCAGTACAGACATTACACGCTCCTACTGCTCACAACAAGAACTCAGTCTTAGTGGTAAGTGTAGGGTCGAATCCCACAGGGAGTGAGGAACCACTTTGTTCTCCTACGACAAACTGAGGTGTCACAATTCTCAATCTGTATACGCTGCACAAGAAATAGACAAGATCAATAATAACAAAGGGGTGAGGTTATTCGGTTAGGTCATAACTGTTGTTAACATTCGTTTCGGTCATAGGCACACTGATGATCCGTTTATGATCCATGCAAACCCAAGGCGTGGCCCAAAGACATCGGGGCGTTTAAAGGGATTACACTTCACATATAGGATGGTTGATCTCATTGTGGTCACTTGGTCCAAAGGTCACACAATCCCCGGTCACAAGGCAGTGCTTCACTCCTCCTTAGATAGTAGTCATACCCGTTACTCACCAAGTATGACCCTCATCAACCTTCTCTCCCGAGGTCCCCAACTCCGCACTAGAGTGACACATGCCTCCTGGACTCAACTATTTCCGGCCTTGTCGACCGACCAGTCATAGACATGCTACGGCGCCGAGATTGCTTTCCTCGTTTGATAACCATGGCTTTATGCCTCGTCACAGTTGATGGATATTTTCTAGAGAAGCCCAAGACTGAGGAAGGACAGTGTATCCCATCAATCCTTTCCCCACCTTTCGGATCTACAACGCCTTTTGTTGACGTTGCTCAGCTACTCGGTCTCTGGTATACCGGTTGTTATTCCTTGGTACACCCTGGCCTTTGCTTGACACGGACAGCGTTTTACCGAACGAGGGTCTCCCGTTAGGCCTCTACTGCCCATGATATCGAACAGATCCTTCCGGAACCACGAAATTCAACCGAAAGAGCAAGTGCCTCACGAATGTTTAAATGTTAACAACAATTATTTCCACCCCTAAAACCTCACCTAAAGGATTACTCACACATAATAAAATTCATAGATGCAAAAAAGAATTAAACTCATGATTGAGCGAAATGAAATACTGAAATAGATAAAATAATACCTAGGCTTCAAGCCTTCGAACTTGTCCAAAAGTAACAACACGACGGAATTAAAGTACGGAAATGTAAAGTGTTTTGGATGCCACACGCGGCGAATAAAAGCAATAACTGAGGAAAAGTAAAATGTTCGGGGTGCCAAGAAGTTGTGCATGCTGCACACTGTTCTTCTTTTATACTGCCGGATGGTAGAGACCTAACCCTAGCTGCGCCGGTTCCAAATCTTCGCCGGGATCTTCTTTCCTTAATTAGCTCGATCTTTGATTGATCCTGATTGAAGATGGCGTCCAGCTGCAAGCTTAGTCAACCTTTCCCATCCCTTCGGTCCTTCTAGTCTCTTCCACTTGCTTCGAGATTTCCAAGATTGACCTTCCTTTTATGGCTCTGGCTGTCTGCTTCCTCTGGTAACGATCAGACTGACTGCTCTTATCGGTGTGGCTCATACCAGATGGTTACTCCAGGTTCCCATGCTCCAAGTTGAATTGGAGAGGTACTTGTTGGCCGAAGCTCCATGCTGGCAAACATGATTTGGCAATCTGGGCTCGGTAATGCCCATTCTGACCGCATTTCTTCCGTTTCAGCTCTACTGATCTTCTTTCCTCCACAACGTTGTTTTCCCCCTGGACAGACCTGAACTGACACAAATAAAGGAAAAAAGAGGGCCAAATGGCCCAAAAGTCGAAGACGCATCACACCTACACACTTAAAGCATACTTGCCCTCAAGTATGTAGGTGGATTCACAGAAGACACGGACGAAAAGGGGTGAAAGAAAAGAAATAAAACTAAGAGACACGAAACCTTGCATAAATTTCAGGGTCAGATCATACCAACATGCATCATTCAGTTCAGTCAAACCACAAACCAGAGTAATGATTATGCATAAAGTGTGATGGTAGTCTCTCTTCTCGCTCAAGCACCGGGCTAAGTGTTTACACTCATAATTTGCTGTGCTAGTTCCTCTAAGAATTTGATCGAAGACTACAAGTTAAGCACACTAGTATGACTCATCAAAGGGTCTTTGTTGGGTTGCAATGGGGCATACGGAGCTAAGGTGAGGTGTATATGGTTTAGTGGTTAATTTCAGTATCACCCTTACTCAGTATACATATTTAGTACAGCTATAACCAACCCTTAATTTCCCCGCCTTCAATGGGGTTCATTTCCCTTTTGATTCTTCTTATGGGCAATCATTTTAATTCACAAATTTCTCTTTTGTGCCCAGATTTCTCTTCTTTCTTATAATTCCCTGTTCACCATTTCATTCACTTCATAGATTCTTTCTCCTAGATATAGCATCAACATGGCTCAAGAAAGAATGAATTAGGCTCAAGTTGGCATACAAGGGATTATTTTCATTGCATATCAAAGAATAATCTGGGGTCCTAAGTCAAAGAATCGTGCCCAAATCATACAAGTCTTGTACTAGCAAAATTGAGTCCTCAAACAAAGTCAAGATTTCCTAGCCACAGCAAATTCTCACCACAAGCATGCATTTTTCAATTTGGCCCTGATCTCACCGGTGGGGTGTTTTCAGTATCCTCACAACTACCATCATGCATTTCATACTCAATCCACCAATCATGCCCAAACAGAAATCAGCATGCACAATCTTTCACCATCAAACAATGCAAGTAGACTCGACTCTAACACAGACAAAACAGACGCTAGAACAAGAAAAAAAAGCAAAAGATAAAATAAAACCTAACCTAAAAGTTCAGGGGAAAGTACTTAGTCATTTTGGTCGGAGGATCTCGCCTCCACAGCCATCATTTCTTTGATTTCCTTAAAGCAAGCTTCCATCGCTTTGAATCCTTCCTCCACAGTGTCCCTCAGTGTGGCCACTTCTCCTCCCAGCATCACCAGCTCGTCCTTGATTTCTTTCAGTTCGTCCGTCAGTTTGATAATCTCGCCACTGATTGGGCGAGAAGTTCCCTGTTCCCTTGCAACCTTCGGTTCAGGTCGAACTGAGCTGCCTTCTGGTTGGACCAAACGGTAGCTTCCTCCTTCATCCATCTCAACAATCCGCCACCGCACCAGCCTCCCGATATCGAAGAGTCAGGTTTCTGCCACAGCTGCCTCATCTGGGGCTTTCTCGTCGAAACCAGCAAGCTTCTTCGCCAAGAGGGTCACCAGTGGGCATAGGGAGAGATACTTGTTGGTATGGGTTACCCCATACTGAAACTGCAGTGCAGCGGCGAACCCAAAGTTCACCCTCTTTCTCTCCACCATGCACCAAAGCACAAAGAGCTCTTGCTGCGTGACGACGTTGGATCCCTCAATCCGGCCATAGATGTTATAGGCTAACCAACGATGGCAAATCTGCAAGGCTGGGTCGCGGAGTTCGTTGGATTTGCTAATATTCTTCACATACCTGGTCCCTGTTGAGAGTTGGGACCAGTACTGGTCAATCTGACTGCGCCACTCTGGTGGGGCCATGGTCTCGGCTTGCCTGTACTCATCATCATACACCTCCTTGTCCTCGATTACCCCCAGGTGGATGTTCAAGTCGTTGATGGACAGAGGGAACATCTTCCTCCGCAATTGGAAGCGGAGGGTACCTGGTGTTTCAATCGAGTAATTTCCCTTTGGCTTGAATTCCACCGTGCTCATGAACTCCTCCGACAAGTTCTTGAATGCCAACACATTCCACTTCAGAATCTTTCCCCAAACAATGTTCTTGAAATATCCCTCAACACGCTCTTTTATTCCGAAATTCTCCAACACTTCAATCACCAGAAAATACCAAGGGGTGATCTCCCGGCTTTTTAAGACGACATACCTCTCACTGTCTCTCGGTATGACCGTTTCCATAGTGCTGGGTCGCATTACTCCCTTGCGCTTGATGCCCTTGGGTTTTGAGGTGAGTGTGCTCGTCACCGGCTTAGCAGGGGCGATCACATCCTCTGAGTTGGAGCTTTCAACCGTCTCGGTTCTCTCTGGATCTACTTCCATTGGCTCTTCCATCTCCTTGGCCTTCCCTTTTTCGACTGCAGTGGGTTTCCGTGGCTTCTTGCTCTGTGCAGCTCTGGTTCGGGTCTTACTGCCTGCCTGCGTCGGTTTGGCCTTGACTGGTAGTGGGGGTTTTGCAACATCTAGCTTTCTCTTTACTCCAGGTCTCTTGCTCTGGGGTGTTGGGATTTCCACTTCCTTCTCTTGAATTGCCTCAACTTTCTCTGCTTCATCAGCCTCCTCCTCATCCACCTTCTCTTCTTCGCTCTTCTCCTCCTCCGCTTCTTCTTGTTCTTTCTCTTCCGTATCCTCGGAAGCTGTCCTTCCTTCCTGCATGGAGGTTTCCGGGATTTGTGGTTGCGGTTGAGTTTGAACAGGTGGTGGCGCGACAGCTGATCGCGCCGGAGTTGCTTTGCTCTCCTGTCCTTTCTTTGATTTCTTCACAAGAGGGGTGAGCTCGGGCTCTCCTTCTCCCGGTTGAGTTGACTCAGCGGCTGTTTTTGCTACTTCTTGCTCCTCTTGTTGAAGGACTTCGGCACGCCCTCTGTCTTCGGGCTGGATTTTCAGCAAAGGATCTTCAGTGATTTTGGTGGAGGTTTCCTCCGAAGCGCTTCGCCTTGTGGTGCGCTTTGGAGGTGGAAGTTTTGTGCTTTTCTTCTTTGGTGGTTGGGTGTTTCCGGAGCCTGCTCCTTTGGTCTTCGCCATTGTGATTTGCAGAGCTCAAGAAGATTTAGGATTTGTGCGGAAGTTTTGGATTTTGTGGAATTTTCAGAGGCGAGGTTGGTCTTTAAGAAGGGTGATCGGTAATTATAGAAATTTAGGGTTTGGGGTGAGTGGTGATCGTGGTGTAGCGGTTATCGGAGGTTAGGGTTTGTGGGGAAGAAAATCGTGGGTTGAGGCCTTGAAGAAGGTAAGTGTGATGGTTATGGCAGAAAAAGTATTTTTAAGGAAATAAAAATCATGGCCAAAATTTGAAATTCAAAATTTCTGCGGAAACCGAAGGGTTGCAGTCACATCGCCGCCTGCCCCTGACACGCTTGCGTCATTTCCCTGCGTAAGCCCTCTCCCAGACCGTTCCAAACCCTAGCTCTCCACCTACACACTTTGCAACGCAAAGTGGGCTCGGATCAACCTCTGAGCCTCTTTCCCATTATCTCGGCCCGACTTCCCTGCAAGTTAGTGCATCCAAACACAAAACCAAACAACTTAAAGGAAAAGAAAAGAAAAGAAAATTCGGTATAGACCATACCGAAGTAACCACGCTGGGTTGCCTCCCAGCAAGCGCTCTTGTTTCCCGTCTTGAGCTCGACCTTCCTTCATTCTTCACTCGTACTCAGGGTCGAGAAGGTGACATTCCTCCTTCTCCTTTTCTACTTTAGCAAGCTCGTGATAGGGCTTAAGGCGGTGCCCATTCACCACGAACGTATCACCTCCATTGTGATCATATACTTCAATGCTTCCGTTTGGAAAGATTTCTTTGATCACGAATGGTCCTGACCATTTTGAGCGGAGTTTTCCAGCCATCATCTTGAAGCGTGAGTTGAAGAGTAGGACTTTCTGCCCTACTAAGAATTCCTTCTTCCTGATCTTGGCATCATGGATCCTTCTGGTTCGCTCCTTATAGAGCACCGCATTGTCATAAGCCTCCAACCGAAGTTCCTCCAACTCACTCAGTTGCAGTTTCCTTGTTTCTCCAGCTAGGGTCATACTGAGGTTGATTTGCTTGATTGCCCAGTACGCCTTGTGTTCAATTTCCACGGGTAAGTGACATCTTTTGCCATAAAGTAGGCGAAACGGGGACATTCCAATGGGTGTCTTGAAAGCAGTCCTGTATGCCCATAACGCATCACCTAGATGGTCACTCCAGTCCTTACGGTTGGGGTGCACCACCTTTTCCAGGATACTCTTTATCTCCCTGTTGGAAATCTCGGCCTGGCCATTTGCTTGGGGGTGATATGCAGTGGTGACCTTGTGTGTCACCCCCATTTTCTTGGTTAGCGCTCTGATAATGGCATTGCAGAAATGCGACCCTTGGTCACTGATTAAAATTTTGGGTATACCATATCTCCCGAACACTTGCTCCTTCAGGAAACCTGCCACGGTATGAGTGATGCGTCTTCGACTTTTGGGCCATTTGGCCCTCTTTTTCTCTTTATTTGTGTCAGTTCAGGTCTGTCCAGGGGGAAAACAAAGTTGTGGAGGAAGGAAGATCAGTAGAGCGGAAACGGAAGAAATGCGGTCAGAATGGGCATTACCGAGCCCAGATTGCCAAATCATGTTTGCCAGCATGGAGCTTCGGCCAACAAGTACCTCTCCAATTCAACTTGGGGCATGGGAACCTGGAGCAACCACCTGGTATGAGCCACACCGATAAGAGCAGTCGGTCTGATCGTTACCAGAAGAAGCAGACAGCCAGAGCCATAAAAGGAAGGTCAATCTCGGAGATCTCATGGAACAAGCGGAAGGTTGAAGAAGAGACTAGAAGGACCGAAGGGATGGGAAAGGTTGACTAAGCTTGCAGCTGGACGCCATCTTCAATCAGGATCAATCAAAGATCGAGCTAATTAAGGAAAGAAGATCCCGGCGAAGATTTGGAACCGGCGCAGCTAGGGTTAGGCCTCTACCGTTCGGCAGTATAAAAGGCTAATGTGTGCAGCGTGAAGAAGTTCTTGGCACCCCCGAACATTTTACTTCATTCCAGTTATTACTTTTATTCGCCGTGTGTGGCATCAAAAACACTTACATTTCCGTACTTTAATTTCGTCGTGATTATTACTTTTGGACAAAGTTCGAAGGCTTGAAGCCTAGGTATTATTTTATCTATTTCAGTATTTCATTTCGTTCAATCATGAGTTTAATTCCTTTTGCATCTATGAATTTTATTATGTGTGAGTAGTCCTTTAGGTGAGGTTTTAGGGGCGGCAATAATTGTTGTTAACATGTAAACATTCGTGAGGTACTTGCTCTTTCGGTTGAATTTCGTGGTTCCGGAAGGATCTGTTCGATATCATGGGCAGTGTAGGCCTAACGGGAGACCCTCGTTCGGTAAAAATGCTGTCCGTGTCAAGCAAAGGCCAGGGTGTACCAGGGCGTGACAACCGGTATACCCAAGACCGAGTAGCTGAGCAGCGTCAACAAAAGGCGTTGTAGATCCGAAAGGTGGGGAGAGGATTGATGGGATACACTGTTCTTCCTCAACCTTGGGCTTCTCTAGAGAATCTCCATCAACTGTGACGAGGCATAAAGCCATGGTTATCAAACGAGGAAAGCAATCTCGGCGCCGTAGCATGTCTATGACTGGTCGGTCGACAAGGCCGGAAATAGTTGAGTCCAGGAGGCATGTGTCACCCTAGTGCGGAGTTGGGGACCTCGGGAGAGAAGGTTGATGAGGGTCATACTTGGTGAGTAACGGGTATGACTACTATTTAAGGAGGAGTGAAGCACTGCCTTGTGACCGGGGAATGTGTGACCTTCGGACCAAGTGACCACAATGAGATCAACCATCCTATATGTGAAGTGTAACCCCTTGAAACGCCCCGATGTCTTCGGGCCACGCCTTGGGTTTGCACGAATCATAAACGGATCATCAGTGTGCCTATGACCGAAACGAATGTTAACAACAGTTATGACCTAACCGAATAACCTCACCCCTTTGTTATTATTGATCTTGTTTATTTCTTGTGCAGCGTATACAGATTGAGAATTGTGACACCTCAGTTTGTCGTAGGAGAACAAAGTGGTTCCTCACTCCCTGTGGGATTCGACCCTACACTTACCACTAAGACTGAGTTCTTGTTGTGAGCAGTAGGAGCGTGTATTGTCTGTACTGGGCATACACAGGTATTTTGTCCGCACCGCACGACGGGTGTGTGTCAAAATTGGCGCCGTTGCCGGGGAGTGACGCGCAGCAATTTTGTTCTCTCCTCATTCCATTTTCCGCTACTGGTGTATGCGTGGAACTCGTAGAGCTGTAAGAGCGTTGGTGTTTGACCCTGATATTGATCGCACCGAAAGACGATTACGCGCAGGAGCACGTATAGCGAGACGCGAAGCTATGGCCGAAGATGCACCGCATGCAGAAGCCGTACCGGAGTAGACCCTCAGACAGTTGGCGTACCCAACTAACCTCAACTTGAGGCCGAACGGAATCACCTTACCCGCAAATCCGTTCGCACCTCGTCGGTATGAAATGAAGCCCTCATTGCTTCAAATCTTACCGAAGTTCAATGGATATCAAGGGGATGACCCTCATACTCATCTTCAAGATTTTGAGATGACAATCATGCACCAATCAAACGATGAGCAGCAAGAGTATGTCAAGTTGATACTCTTCCCTTTTACCTTGGTGGACAACGCAAGAAGATGGCTGTATGATCTACCCGAGGGAGTGTTACTACATGGGCACAACTGCAACAGGCTTCTTGGAGGAATTCTTCCCAGCAGCACGAGTAGAGCGGATGCGGTGGATCCGAAAGCATCAGGCAAGATGGGCTAGAATCCTTCTACGAATACTGGAGGATTTAAGAGAATGTTAAGCAATTGCCCCCTCACCAAATCTCTCCAAAAGATCAGGTGGAGGGTTTTGTAAAGGGCATGCGGGGAGGAACGATCGCAGTCTGGTCCTAGCAGCTTG